>NW_025749813.1:0-15000 GCF_021184085.1 Oncorhynchus gorbuscha | reverse complement strand
TTTTGTTGTTTTTTTATGAGTATTATGTGTGTAAATGAAGGTAATTCAATCAAAATCAAATCAAATCAAACTTTATTTGTCACATGCTGTCGAATACAAAAAGTGAAGACCTTACCTTGAAATGCTTTACTTACAAGCCCTTAACCAACAGTGTGGTTCAAGATGTGTGAAGAAAATATTTACCAAATAAACTAAAGTAAAAAATAAATAAAAGGTAACACAATAATATAACAATAACAAGAATGTATACAGGAAGTACTGGTACCGAGTCAATGTGGAGGCTGTATACAGGAAGCACCAAAACCGAGTCAGTGTGGAGGCTGTATACAGGAAGTACCGGTAAATTGAGTCAGTGTGGAGGCTGTATACAGGAAGTACCCGGTACCGAGTCAGTGTGGAGGCTGTATACAGGAAGTACCGGTACCGGAACAGTGTGGAGGCTGTATACAGGAAGTACAGGTACCGAGTCAGTGTGGAGGCTGTATACAGGAAGTACCGGACCGAGTCAGTGTGAGGCTGTATACAGGAAGTACCGGTACCGAGTCAGTGTGGAGGCTGTATACAGGAAGTACCGGTACAGAGTCAGCGTGAGGTTGTATACAGGAAGTACCGGTACCGAGTCAGTGGGAGGCTGTATACAGGAAGTACCGCAATGAGTCAGTGTGGAGGCTGCATACAGGAAGTACCGGTACCGAGTCAGTGTGGAGGCTATATACAGGGGATACCGGTACCGAGTCAGTGTGGAGGCTATATACAGGGGATACCGGTACCGAGTCAGTGTGGAGGCTATATACAGGGGGTACCAGTACAGAGACAATGTGGAGGCTATATACAGGGGGTACCGGTACCGAGTCAATGTGGAGGCTATATACAGGGGGTACCGGTACCGAGTCAGTGTGGAGGCTATATACAGGGGGTACCGGTACCGAGTCAGTGTGGAGGCTATATACAGGGGGTACCGGTACCGAGTCAGTGTGGAGGCTATATACAGGGGGTACCGGTACTCGAGTCAGTGTGAGGCTATATGCAGGATGTACCTGTGCAGTACTGTAGCAAAGCATCTGTGCAGTACTGTAGCGTAGCATCTGTGCAGTACTGTAGCGTAGCATCTGCGTCATCGGACAACTTTCATATTGAGCGAGTCACTGCTATTTCGACCTTTAGTTTTTGCTTGTAAGCTGGAATCAGGAGGATATAATTATGGTCAGATTTGCAAAATGGCGGGCGAGGGAGATGTTTTGTACGTATCTCTGTGTGTGGAGTCAAGGTGGTCTATAGTTTTTTTCCCTCTGGTTGAACATGTGACATGCTGGTAAAAATTTGATAAAACTGATTTAAGTTACCCTGCATTAAAGTCCCTGGCAACTCGGAGCGACGCTTCTGGATGAGCATTTTCTCGTTTGCTTACGGCCTTATAGAGTTGGTTGAGTGCGGTCTTAGTGCATCGGTCTGTGGTGGTAAATAGACAGCTACAAATAATGTAGATGAGAACTCTCCTGGATAGATAGTGTGGTCTACAGCTTATCACAAGGTGGGCAATACCTCAAGACTTTTTAATATTAGACATAGCACACCAGCTGTTATTGACAAAAAGACACACACACCCACCCCTTCGTCTACCAGACGTAGCTTCCCTGTTCTTCCGATGCATGGAAAAATCCCTCCAGGTCTATATTATCCGTTATGTCGTTCAGCCACGACTCTGCGAACATAAGATATTACAGTTCTTAATGTCCTGTTGGTAGGGATAATCAATCTTATGACATCAATTTTATTTATTTTTATTGCACGTTAGCAAGTAGAACGGATGACAGTGGAGTTTACTCGTTCAGCCATGGATTCTCAGAAGGCAGCCGGATCTGCGCCTCTTATCCTCCGTCTTTTCTTAACGCAAATGACAGGGATTTGGACCTGTTTTCGAAAGCAGTATATCCTTCTCGGCGGACTCGTTACAGGAAAAAAGCTTCTTCCTGTCCGCAAGGGTGAGTACTCGCTGTTTTGATGACCAGAAGTTATTGTCGGTCATAAGAGACGGTAGCAGTACCATTTATGTACAAAACACGTGTTAAAAAAGTTAACAAAAAAAAGCACAAAAAAAACGAACAAAATAGTTGGTTAGGAGCCCGTTAAACGTCAGACATCCTTCAGAGCCATATTATTATCATTAGACAGTGTTTACATAATCATTAGACTGCATACCATGTTTACATGATCATTAGACTGCATACCATGTTTACATAATCATTAGACTGCATACCATGTTTACATAATCATTAGACTGCATACCATGTTTACATAATCATTAGACTGCATACCATGTTTACATAATCATTAGACTGCATACCATGTTTACATAATCATTAGACTGCATTTGGGGCGGCAGGGTGGCCTAGTGGTTAGAGTATTGGGCTAGTAACCGGAAAGTTGCAAGTTCAAATCCCTGAGCTGACAAGGTACAAATCTGTCATTCTACCCCTTAACAGGCAATCAACCCACTGTTCCTATGCCATCATTGAAAATAAGGATTTGTTCTTAACTGACTTGCCTAGTTTAAAAAATAAATAGCATGTTTACATAATCATTAGACTGCATACCATGTTTACTTAATCATTAGACTGCATACCATGTTTACATAATCATTAGACTGCATACCATGTTTACGTAATCATTAGACTGCATACCATGTTTACTTAATCATTAGACTGCATACCATGTTTACATAATCATTAGACTGCATACCATGTTTACATAATCATTAGACTGCATACCATGTTTACTTAATCATTAGACTGCATACCATGTTTACATAATCATTAGACTGCATACCATGTTTACTTAATCATTAGACTGCATACCATGTTTACATAATCATTAGACTGCATACCATGTTTACATAATCATTTAGACTGCATACCATGTTTACATAATCATTAGACTGTTTACACTGTATTTCTTCAGTCCATCTACAATCAACATTTATTTTGTGTTTATTTTACCAGGTAAGTCATTGAGAATACATTCTTTTTAACAATAATGACCTGACAAGATACGATGGGGGTTCCAATGAGGTCTCTGAGAGCATGGTGCTGGGCACCTGTTTTTAGCCCCCATTTTTGGGGGTGGCGTTATCTGTTTTGCATGTTATTTAGGCATTAACATGTGTCACATATCAGTTTGCAAACAATGTAAAAAATATATATCAATATATGTCCTCTTTTTTGCTTTCCTGAGTAAGGCAGCTCCAAAATGCAGGTGTTTCAGCCTGGCTCAGTGCTTTCTGTGGTGGTGCAGACAGCTGATAATACAGAGCATAGGGGTTGGTAATATTCTCTTGTTGCGCTGTGATTGGCTCAGTGTTCGGTCACTCATGGGGACTCTACGTCACCGCCAAATCTAAGGGTAGAGCTCGAACATTCAAGCACCTTGGGTTCCACTTGGGTGCTGCCATAGAGTTACATTAGAAGTGCCCATCCAAGAAGGCTCAAGGTCATTGGCCACAGATAAAATGATGTCAAATCACATTATATGTACAGTAGCTTTGATTGGAGTGATCATGTCAACATCATACTTTCAAAAACTTAGCTAACAGTCATCATCATCATGAATCAAGTCAAAGATCTACTGACAAATCCTTTTTAATCATTGTCATATTAATAAAATAAGTAAGATCAATTATAGATAAAACATATTGTTGCTCATCGGCCATTGGACATAAACATTACACAACAAGTTGGAAATAGCAAATTCCATAATGAGTGGTTTGGAATGAATCAGTGGCTAACTGCAAGCATTGCAAAGCAATCACTAGCCTGCTATTCAGTGGAGTTGCTGTGTGGTCCCAAATCTGGGTTTAAAGGTCTCTTTTCCAAGCTTAAAATGATAAACATTCAACATTGGCCATGCTGTCAATCCAGCATGATTTATGTCACGCTCAAATCAACTGTTATTAAAAACAGTTGCAAAAACTTGACTTCAGTGAGTTCAAGACAATTGGGAAAAAAACAAGCTCCGACTGGGAAAATACATTTTGAATGGTCGTCCAACTCGGAATTGTAAGTCCGGAACTCGGGCCTCTTTCTAGAGCTTTGACCTGAAGATCAATGTCATCATGAATCAACCTTGTTTGTTTTCAGAGTTTGCAGTAGTCTTGAAAGCACGATAATTCCCTGAGAATGCCAGACTTTGAGGACAAAGTTTGATGATAAAATTTGCTTACGAAGGAGCACACGCCACCATCCTGTTCAAGTGAGCACAGCACAACAAGGTGAGTCCAAAAATGTATTGTCTGCGGCTGCATAAATAATGTAACATGCCATGTAACATGTAGCTAAGTAATACTAAGTGTATGTTGCTGTTAGTAGCCCATGTGCCTCACCCTAATAATTTGGTCCTCTCCCCCTCAGAACCTAGTCTACTGTTGTGACTTGGTGGTGCACATGTAGTTTTAGAGAAATTTAATCACCAAATATTTTAAGAGTTTTCATTATCTGCTCATGTGCCCCTTTATTTATCCTTTGGTTCTGACTTGGTGTGCAGGGAAAACACTGTAAGAACGGCCCATGTTCTGAATGCTGTCGCTGAACATTTCAAAAGTGCTGAACAAATAGTTATATTGACTACATCCATCCTAGAGCGCTCAATAAAGTCTTTATTGAAATTACAGATTGCCTCTTATCTGCTTGTCGTCCCCTTATGCCATAGTTTGCACATCTCAATTGTCAGTAGAAACCACATTTGTTTAAGTTTTTTTTAAAGGCAGTAAATGAGGCTGAATGAGCTTCACTGCCAGACAAGACTCCGCTGATAGCCAGGTGTAGCAGTGGTAAGGTGTTGCGACTGCTGTTGGGGCATGCATCCCAGCAAAGCTTACCTCGACTTCATCAAGGCAAACAGCGCCCAACAAGGCAGGGCTTGCTGCTGGGGTCAGACTTAAACTAGCATCCATCATCCCCCGAACACCGAACAGAGTTGGTGGGTTATGGGGTTAGTGTTAACTGTGTAAATGTTTACGTCTGGCATTCAGCGGCAGCAAGATAATTAGAATGACATTTAGCATAGTGATATCTAGTCTAGTGATGTCTAGCCTGCCTTCCCTTCTGCAGTACATCATTTAAAATCAACATGGTTTCAATCCTGGGCCCGGGGGCGTGCACTCCAGGGCAGCGTGAACCATCATCAGCAAACGGCGCTGTGACTGGCAGGTGGTGGAGTGGCGTTGTCTGCGGTGGGCGGGGTGACACACCCTCTCATGAACATACACACCATTTTGCCAGGGTTTCAGCTGTATCCTCCCCTACTGACCCCAACACATCCAGTAGCGGGTCATTTTATCTCCAGCTACTTAAAACAAAATGGATGTCAAATGTTCCGTCCACAAAGAGGGGTCAAAATCTATCCATGCAATCAGGATCAACGTGGTATGCCTGGCTATTAAATGATGCTCCATGGAATGTAAAATAATGTCTGTCTGCCTGTATAATGTTTGGCTGACCGGTATCCAAGAGAAGGGTGGAAAAAAGACCTATTTGATTGAATAAGTGATTTCAGCTGCACTTGAATTAATGACACAGAAGCCAAGAGGGAGAGCTGGGGGAGCAGCAGGGGGGAGAACACTTTATGTAAATTAGACCTGGGGTTATTTTGTCTGAGGTCAAATGTGGCAGAGTGGGGAATGAGAGAGAAGCAGCTGAAACGTGGGGTTTAACATAAAACCAACACTGTGGATGTTTTTTTTAATGCAGGCTGGGATATTGATCCATTTATGCTGAATTTGGAATGCAGCCAAGAGTCAGAGGAACCCTCGTTAGACTGAACAGTTGCCTATAGTAAGCTAGGCTCCGCACTGGCTGGCTGCCGCAGGAATAATAGAAACAGACTTTTAATGCTGGTATGTATGTATGTATGTACTGTCTGTCTCTACATATTATTGGTACTTTGTTATTGGTATTAGTTGTACATTTACATTTACATTTAAGTCATTTAGCAGACGCTCTTATCCAGAGCGACTTACAAATTGGTGCATTCACCTTATGGCATCCAGTGGAACAGTCACTTTACAATAGTGCATCTAAATCTTAAAGGGGGGGGGTGAGAAGGATTGAGAAGGATTACTTATCCTATCCTAGCTACTAGTAGTAGTAGTAGTTGTTGTTTTGTTGTAGCGGGCCTATTTTCTGCTGTTAATGTAAGTTTTTGTTTTTAATTATTATTTCATTGTTATTGTTATTATTAGACAGTAGTTGCCATGTTATTATTGTTTCTAGGTATTGTTTGTTTGTTTTTATTATTTTTTAATTATAGACTTGAAAAAATATGGGGCATCTCAAGACATTTAATCCTGCTAAATGTCTAACAAATACTGGTAATACTGCCTCTAGAAACATACTAGTAATACTGCCCTGAGAATACTAGTAATACTGCCCTAGGAATACTAGAAACATACTAGTAATACTGCCCTAGGAATACTAGAAACATACTACTAATACTGCCATAGGAATACTAGAAACATACTAGTAATACTGCCCTAGGGATACTAGAAACATACTACTAATACTACCCTAGGAATACTAGAAACATACTACTTACTGCCCTAGGAATACTAGAAACATACTAGTAATACTGCCCTAGGGATACTAGAAACATACTACTAATACTGCCCTGGGAATACTAGTAACAGGAATACTAGAAACAATACTCCCTAGGAATACTAGAAACATACTAGTAATACTGCCCTAGGGATACTAGAAACATACTACTAATACTGCCCTGGGAATACTAGAAACATAAAATACTGAGGAATACTAGAAACATACTAGTAATACTGCCCTAGGAATACTAGAAACATACTACTAATACTAAGGAATACTAGAAACATACTACTTACTGCTAGGAATACTAGAAACATACTAGTAATACTGCCCTAGGGATACTAGAAACATACTACTGCCCTGTACTAGAAACATACTAGTTATGCCCTAGGAATACTTACTAGTAATACTGCCCTAGGAATACTGTCATACTAAAACTTAGGAATACTAGAAACATACTAGTAATACTGGGGAATACTAGTAATACTGCCCTAGGAATACTAGAAACATACTACTATTGTAATTTCCTAGGAATACTAGAAACATACTAGCAATACTCCTCAAGTATACGGAAACATCAGGAATAACAATAGTCATAAAAAACTGAGGTAAACTGAGAGAAAATACAGAATTGAAATCCCTTTAAATAATTAGCTGCAAAATATAATGGGACCATTTGGAATTTGAATAGAGGCTGTCATTAAAAGTTGTAGTCATGGTACATATTGTCATGGTACCTTATTTCCTGCAGAGTTTACATCCATCACATGAAGTTTGAATAGTTGCATGGTTTAAGATGAGGGGAAGACGATTAGTATTCTTTAATGAGCAGGGCATGATTTCTATTATAGCATATTGGATAACTGTCATTCATATTCCAATCACTCAGCTCAATTTAACAT
The DNA here is from genome assembly GCF_021184085.1 of Oncorhynchus gorbuscha. NCBI lineage: Eukaryota > Metazoa > Chordata > Actinopteri > Salmoniformes > Salmonidae > Oncorhynchus > Oncorhynchus gorbuscha. The sequence goes on along the minus strand of NW_025749813.1, from coordinate 7,511 downwards.
CGATAGGTTTAGGCTACTACATGATACTCAGATTTTCCCTATACCCATCATGAGGCTGCTACAACCTAGCCTGTGAATGAAAGTTTACAGGTTGAGAGAAATTAGAGTAATCAAGGTGACAGACAGTGACACATTCAATACCGCCTTGCACACTCTAGCCTGCATCTAGCTGATCTAGGGTGTAATCATTAGTCCAACAGTTGCAAACAAGAGTTTCTATTGGAAGAATTCAGGTATGTTAATCCCATATTAGAGCTCTTGAGAGGGATGCTATGTTAGTTAGCTGAATAAACTAACTGCTAAACTACTTGTTGGGTGGACAACATGTCAGTTCATGCTGCAAGAGCTCTGATAGGTTGTAGGACATCCTCCGGAAGTTGTCATAATAACTGTGTAAGTCTATGGAATGGGGTGAGAACCATGATTCTCCTAGGTTTTGTATTGAAGTCAATGTACCCAGATGAGGAGAGAAACTAGCTGTCCTCTGGCCACACCATGGTTCTACCCTACAGGGCGATGCTGAGGCTACTGTAGATATTCATTGCAAAACAGTGTGTTTCAATCAATTATTTTATGAATTTCACTGAGGAGGATGGTCTTCCCCTTCCTCCTCTGTGGAGCCTCCACTGAGGTTTTGGAACAAGTTGAGGAACAGGTAGTGGATTTATGACATTGGGGTGACGGAAGTCAGGATAATTTAGAATGTAGATCCACTTCCTTTTGTACTTTGGATGAAAAAGTTTAGATACATCTGAGTTTTATTTAAATTTTCATTTTGTGGCTACTAGACCGTCCTCATTTTTATTTCTGGCCTTCGTGGCTCAGTTGCCATAGCAACAGACATTTTACGGTTCAAACGCATAAAGGAAAGAAGAAAAAAAAGGGGGGGGGGTGGAATCTACTTTTGTAGCTGTAGTGACTGGAGTAATGGCTAGCATCCCAGGTGAGGAGTGTTAGAAACATACCAAACCTCCATTCCTCAGGTAGTTGCCGGTTAAAGAACAAAAGCATTAGCTCGCAGCTGTTGAATTTGTTGCTTTGCTACTGCGCCGTTCGATACAATAGTTAGAGGACGCTTATGTGGTCCTGTTTCACTGTATGTACGACCTGCACAGTTGGTGAAATGGGAGTGCGTTTTGTTGCATATCCCCCTCTGAGACCCTCAGACCCTCAGAGCCTCAGGGATCAACCATGTTTGAAGGTGACCATGGAGCAAGTATGGTTAACTGCTTTGCTCTCGTGAAGAACAATAGATTTGATCCAGCTACCTTTCTGTTACTGGCTCAACGCTCCTAACCGCCAGGCTACCCACCAGGTGTAGTAGACCTTACAATGAAATGCTGAATACAACAGGTGTAGTAGTCCAACAGGTGTAGTAGACAGTGAAATGCTGAATACAACAGGTGTAGTAGACCTTACAGTGAAATGCTGAATACAACAGCTGTAGTAGACCTCACAGTGAAATGCTGAATACAACAGTGTGCTGAATACAACAGGTGTAGACCTCACAGTGAAATGCAGTGACATGCTGAATACAACAGGTACAACAGGTGTAGTAGACCTCACAGTGAAATGCTGAATACAGTAGACCTTACAGTGAAATGCTGAATACAACCGGTGTAGTAGACCTTACAGTGACCAACATCTCGCTCCTGTCCATATCTTGCAGAGGGGGATGGTGCTGAGAAATCACAGTGTCTGACAGTAGAGGCCTTCTGGGCCACAGTGACAGATGATCAAGGGAGCCCTCAGCTCCCAAGCTCTAAATGAGGGGAAAGGGGGATACCTAGTCAGTTGTACAACTGAATGCCTTCAACAGAAATGTGTCTTCCGCAATGAACCCAACCCCTCTGAATCAGAGCGTTGCGGGGGGGGGGGGGGGTGCCTTAATCAACATACACGTCTTCGGCGCTTGGGGATCGGTGGGTTAACTTCCTTGCTCAGGGGCAGAACGACAGATTTGTACCTTGTCAGCTCAGGGATTTGAACTTGCAACCCTCCGGTTGCTAGTCCACCGCTCTAACCACTAGGCTACCCTGCCGCCCCTCCACTCTAACCACTAGGCTACCCTGCCGCTCCTCCACTCTAACCACTAGGCTACCCTGCCGCACCTCCACTCTAACCACTAGGCTACCCTGCCTGTCATGCAGGTGAAAGAGGACCCAAAAGCGACTTAACAGAAACAGAGTTTATTCAAGTCCAAACAGGGAATAACAGAAATCCTCTAGTCTGTAGAGGGGAATAACAGGAGAAGCGGCCACAGACTGCAGGTCGCCAGAAGGCGCAGGCCGTGGAAGCTGACAGAGACACCTGCTCACACGCAGCATCTGATGAAGGCAAAAACAGGGCGAGTACACAATCACAGCAAAAACACGACAGGACAGGGCGATACACAATCACAGCACGGTGAATTCTAAACAAGGAACCGACAGGACAGGAACGGAACACAAAGGAATAAATAGGGACTCCAATCAGGGAAAGGATCGGGAACAGGTGTGGGAAGACTAAATGATGATTAGGGAATAGGAACAGCTGGGAGCAGGAACGGAACGATAGAGAGAAGAGAGAGCGAGAGAGGAGAGAGGAGGGGGAGAGAGAGGGATAGAAAGAGGGAAAGAACCTAATAAGACCAGCAGAGGGAAACGAATAGAATGGGGAGCACAGGGACAAGACATGATAATAAATGACAAACATGACAGTACCCCCCACTCACCGAGCGCCTCCTGGCGCACTCGAGGAGGAATCCTGGCGGCAACGGAGGAAATCATCGATGAGTGAACGGTCCAGCACGTCCCGAGACGGAACCCAACCCTCTCCTCAGACCGTAACCCTCCCAATCCACTGGGTATTGGTGACCCCGTCCCCGAGAACGCATGTCCATGATCTTATGTACCTTGTAAATAGGTGCGTCTCGACAAGGACGGGAGGGGGAGGGAAGACGAACGGGGTGCGAAGAAAGGGTTTAACACAGGAGACATGGAAGACAGGATGGACGCGACGAAGATGTCGCGGAAGAAGCAGTCGCACAGCGACAGGATTGACGACCTGGGAGACACGGAACGGACCAATGAACCGCGGAGTCAACTTACGAGAAGCTGTCGAAGAGGAAGGTTGCGAGTGGAAAGCCACACTCTCTGGCCGCAACAATACCTTGGACTCTTAATCCTGCGTTTATTGGCGGCTCACCGTCTGTGCCCTGTAACGGCAAAGTGCAGACCTCACCCTCCTCCAGGTGCGCTCACAACGTTGGACAAACGCTGAGCGGAGGGAACGCTGGACTCGGCAAGCTGGGATGAGAACAGAGGAGGCTGGTAACCCAGACTACTCTGAAACGGAGATAACCCGGTAGCAGACGAAGGAAGCGACCAGAGCGTATTCTGCCCAGGGAGCTGTTCTGCCCAAGACGCAGGGTTTCTGAAAGAAAGGCTGCGTAGTATGCGACCAATCGTCTGATTGGCCCTCTCTGCTTGACCGTTAGACTGGGATGAAACCCGGAAGAGAGACTGACGGACGCACCAATCAAACGACAGAACTCCCTCCAAAACTGTGACGTGAATTGCGGGCCTCTGTCTGAAACGGCGTCTAACGGGAGGCCATGAATTCTGAATACATTCTCAATAATGATTTGTGCCGTCTCCTTAGCGGAAGGAAGTTTAGCGAGGGGAATGAAATGTGCCGCCTTAGAGAACCTATCGACAACCGTAAGAATCACAGTCTTCCCCGCAGACAAAGGCAGACCGGTAATGAAGTCTAAGGCGATGTGAGACCATGGTCGAGAAGGAATGGGGAGCGGTCTGAGACGACCGGCAGGAGGAGAGTTACCCGACTTAGTCTGCGCGCAGTCCGAACAAGCAGCCACGAAACGGCGCGTGTCACGCTCCTGAGTCGGCCACCAAAAGCGCTGGCGAATAGACGCAAGAGTGCCTCGAACACCGGGATGACCAGCTAACTTGGCAGAGTGAGCCCACTGAAGAACAGCCAGACGAGTGGAAACAGGAAACGAAAAGGAGGTTACTAGGACAAGCGCGCGGCGACGCAGTGTGCGTGAGTGCTTGCTTAACCTGTCTTTCAATTCCCCAGACTGTTAACCCGACAACACGCCCATAAGGAAGAATCCCCTCGGGATCAGTAGAAGCCACAGAAGAACTAAACAGACGGGATAAGGCATCAGGCTTGGTGTTCTTGCTACCCGGACGGTAAGAAATCACAAACTCGAAACGAGCGAAAAACAACGCCCAACGAGCTTGACGGGCATTAAGTCGTTTGGCAGAACGGATGTACTCAAGGTTCTTATGGTCTGTCCAAACGACAAAAGGAACGGTCGCCCCTCCAACCACTGTCGCCATTCGCCTAGGGCTAAGCGGATGGCGAGCAGTTCACGGTTACCCACATCATAGTTGCGCTCAGATGGCGACAGGCGATGAGAAAAATAAGCGCAAGGATGAACCTTATCGTCAGACTGGAAGCGCTGGGATAGAATGGCTCCCACGCCTACCTCTGAAGGCCAACCTCGACAATGAATTGTCTAGTGACGTCAGGAGTAACGAGGATAGGAGCGGACGTAAAACGTTCTTTTAGAAGATCAAAAGCTCCCTGGGCGGAACCGGACCACTTAAAACACGTCTTGACAGAAGTAAGAGCTGTGAGAGGGGCAGCAACTTGACCGAAATTACGAATGAAACGCCGATAGAAATTAGCGAAACCTAAAAGCGCTGCAACTCGACACGTGACCTGGAACGGGCCAATCACTGACAGCTTGGACCTTAGCGGAATCCATCTGAATGCCTTCAGCGGAAATAACGGAACCGAGAAAAGTAACGGAGGAGACATGAAAAGAGCACTTCTCAGCCTTTACGTAGAGACAATTCTCTAAAAGGCGCTGTAGAACACGTCGAACGTGCTGAACATGAATCTCGAGTGACGGAGAAAAATCAGGATATCGTCAAGATAGACAAAACAAAGATGTTCAGCATGTCTCTCAGAACATCATTAACTAATGCCTGAAAACAGCTGGCGCATTGGCGAGACCGAACGGCAGAACCCGGTACTCAAAATGCCCTAACGGAGTGTTAAACGCCGTTTTCCACTCGTCCCCCTCTGATGCGCACGAGATGGTAAGCGTTACGAAGGTCCAACTTAGTAAAGCACCTGGCTCCCTGCAGAATCTCGAAGGCTGATGACATAAGGGGAAGCGGATAACGATTCTTAACCGTTATGTCATTCAGCCCTCGATAATCCACGCAGGGGCGCAGAGTACCGTCCTTCTTCTTAACAAAAAGAACCCCGCCCCGGCCGGAGAGGAAGAAGGCACTATGGTACCGGCGTCAAGAGACACAGACAAATAATCCTCGAGAGCCTTACGTTCGGGAGCCGACAGAGAGTATAGTCTACCTCGAGGAGGAGTGGTCCCCGGAAGGAGATCAATACTACAATCATACGACCGGTGAGGAGGAAGGGAGTTGGCTCGGGACCGACTGAAGACCGTGCGCAGATCATGATATTCCTCCGGCACTCCTGTCAAATCGCCAGGTTCCTCCTGAGAAGTAGGGACAGAAGAAACGGGAGGGATGGCAGACATTAAACACTTCACATGACAAGAAACGTTCCAGGATAGGATAGAATTACTAGACCAATTAATAGAAGGATTATGACATACTAGCCAGGGATGACCCAAAACAACAGGTGTAAACGGTGAACGGAAAATCAAAAAAAGAAATAGTCTCACTGTGGTTACCAGATACTGTGAGGGTTAAAGGTAGTGTCTCAAATCTGATACTGGGAAGATGACTACCATCTAAGGCGAACATGGGCGTAGGCTTCTCTAACTCTCTGAAAGGAATGTCATGTTTCCGAACCCATGCTTCGTCCATGAAACAACCCTCAGCCCCAGAGTCTATCAAGGCACTACATGTAGCACCCGAACCGGTCCAGCGTAGATGGACCGACAAAGTAGTACAGGATTTTGATGGAGAGACTTGAGTAGTTGCGCTCACCTGTAGCCCTCCGCTTACAGATGAGCTCTGGCTTTACTGGACATGAATTAACAAAATGTCCAGCAACTCCGCAATAGAGGCACAGGCGGTTGGTGATCCTCCGTTCCCTCTCCTTAGTCGAGATGCGAATCCCTCCCAGCTGCATGGGCTCAGTCTCAAAGCCAGAGGAGGGAGATGGTTGCGATGCGGAGCAGGGAAACACCGTTGATGCGAGCTCTCTTCCACGAGCCCGGTGACGAAGATCTACCCGTCGTTCTATGCGGATGGCGAGAGCAATCAAAGAGTCCACATCTGAAGGAACCTCCCGGGAGAGAATCTCATCCTTAACCACTGCGTGGAGTCCCTCCAGAAAACGAGCGAGCAGCGCCGGCTCGTTCCACTCACTAGAGGCAGCAAGAGTGCGAAACTCAATAGAATAACCGTTATGGACCGTTCACCTTGGCATAAGGAAGCCAGGGCCCTAGAAGCCTCCCACCAAAAACTGAACGGTCAAAAACCCGAATCATCTCCTCTTTAAAGTTCTGGAACTTGTTAGAGCAATCAGCCCTTGCCTCCCAGATAGCTGTGCCCCATTCTCGAGCCCGGCCAGTAAGGAGTGAAATGACGTAAGCAACCCGAGCTCTCTCTCTAGAGTATGTGTTGGGTTGGAGAGAGAACACAATCTCACACTGCGTGAGAAAGGAGCGGCACTCAGTGGGCTGCCCGGAGTAGCAAGGTGGGTTATTAACCCTAGGTTCTGGAGGCTCGCAGGCCAGGAAGTAACAGGTGGCACGAGACGTAGACTCTGGAACTGTCCAGAGAGGTCGGAAACCTGAGCGGCCAGGTTCTCCACGGCATGGCGAGCAGCAGACAATTCCTGCTCGTGTCTGCCGAGCATGGCTCCTTGGATCTCGACGGCAGTGTAACGAGCGTCTGAAGTCGCTGGGTCCATTCCTTGGTCGGTTCCTTCTGTCATGCAGGTGAAAGAGGACCCAAAAGCGACTTAACAGAAACAGAGTTTATTCAAGTCCAAACAGGGAATAACAGAAATCCTCTAGTCTGTAGAGGGGAATAACAGGAAAACGACAGACTGCAGGTCGCTTCGGGTAGGCGCAGGTGTAGTTGACAGAGACACCTGCTCACACGCAGCATCTGATGAAGGCAAAAAACACGACAGGACAGGGCGATACACAATCACAGCAAAAACACGACAGGACAGGGCGATACACAATCACAGCACGGTGAATTCTAAACAAGGAACCGACAGGACAGGAACGGAACACAAAGGAATAAATAGGGACTCCAATCAGGGAAAGGATCGGGAACAGGTGTGGGAAGACTAAATGATGATTAGGGGAATAGGAACAGCTGGGAGCAGGAACGGAACGATAGAGAGAAGAGAGAGCGAGAGAGTGAGAGAGGGAGGGGGAGAGAGAGGATAGAAAGAGGGAAAGAACCTAATAAGACCAGCAGAGGGAAAACGAATAGAATGGGGAGCACAGGGACAAGACATGATAATAAATGACAAACATGACACTG
>NW_025749812.1:0-17500 GCF_021184085.1 Oncorhynchus gorbuscha | reverse complement strand
TCTGTCTCTCTCTCTGTCTCTCTCTCTGTCTGTCTCTCTCTCTGTCTCTCTCTCTGTCTCTCTCTGTCTCTCTCTCTCTGTCTCTCTCTGTCTCTCTCTCTCTCTCTCTCTCTGTCTCTCTCTGTCTCTCTCTCTCTCTGTCTCTCTCTCTGTCTCTCTCTCTGTCTCTCTCTCTGTCTCTCTCTCTCTGTCTCTCTCTCTCTCTCTCTCTCTGTATCTCTCTCTCTGTCTCTCTCTCTGTCTCTCTCTCTGTCTCTCTCTCTCTCTCTCTCTCTCTCTCTCTCTCTCTCTCTCTCTCTCTCTCTCTCTCTCTGTCTCTCTCTCTCTCTGTCTCTCTCTGTCTCTGTCTCTCTCTCTCTGTCTCGCTCTGTCTCTGTCTCTCTCTGTCTCTCTCTCTCTGTCTCTCTCTCTCTGTGTCTCTCTCTCTGTGTCTCTCTCTGTCTCTGTCTCTCTCTCTGTCTCTCTCTCTGTCTCTCTCTCTCTCTCTCTCTGTCTCTCTCTCTCTCTCTCTCTCTCTCTGTCTCTCTCTGTGTCTCCAGGAGCCCCAGACTTTGTGGACCCTGCAGGGCAGCCCCTGTCCCAGCCGGCCCAGTCCTGGGTGTGGCTGGTGGATCTGGAGCGTACTGCAGGCCTGCTGGTGGGCCGCTGCCTGGGGGGCATGCTGCAGGGAGCACCCCCCTCTCTAGAGGAACAGGATACAGGCTACTGGCTGAAAACCCCCCTGTTCAGCAACGGGCTGGAGATGGACATCCCTCAACTAGGTATGAAACACGGCATAGTTAGGATCGATAGTGTAGATATTATATAGGGGCATTATTGGGCTCCTGAGTGGCGCAGCGGTCTAAGGCACTGCATCTCAGTGCTAGAGGTGTCACTACAGACATCCTGGTTCGAATCCAGGCTGTATCACAACCGACCGTGATTGGGAGTCCCATAGGGCGGCGCACAATTGGCCCAGCGTCGTCCGAGTTTGGCCGGTGTAGGCCGTCATTGTATATAAGAATGTGTTCTTTACTGACTTGCCTAGTTAAATAAAGGTCAAATAAATAAAAATTAAATAACTGACCCCCCCTCTAGATAACAGTTAGAAGTGGTTCCTATCTGATGACCCCCTCTAGATAACAGTTAGAAGTGGTTCCTATCTGATGACCCCCCCCCTCTAGATAACAGTTAGAAGTGGTTCCTATCTGATGACCCCCCTCTAGATAACAGTTAGAAGTGGTTCCTATCTGATGACCCCCTCTAGATAACAGTTAGAAGTGGTTCCTATCTGATGACCCCCTCTAGATAACAGTTAGAAGTGGTTCCTATCTGATGACCCCCTCTAGATAACAGTTAGAAGTGGTTCCTATCTGATGACCCACCCCCTCTAGATAACAGTTAGAAGTGGTTCCTATCTGATGACCCCCTCTAGATAACAGTTAGAAGTGGTTCCTATCTGATGACCCCCTCTAGATAACAGTTAGAAGTGGTTCCTATCTGATGACCCCCCCCCCCCCTCTAGATAACTATTAGAAGTGGTTCCTATCTGATGACCCCCTCTAGATAACTGATAGAAGTGGTTCCTATCTGATGACCCCCTCTAGATAATAATAATATATGCCATTTAGCAGACGCTTTTATCCAAAGCGACTTACAGATAACAGTTAGAAGTGGTTCCTATCTGATGACCCCCCCTCTAGATAACAGTTAGAAGTGGTTCCTATCTGATGACCCCCCTCTAGATAACAGTTAGAAGTGGTTCCTATCTGATGACCCCCCTCTAGATAACTGTTAGAAGTGGTTCCTATCTGATGACCCCCTCTAGATAACAGTTAGAAGTGGTTCCTATCTGATGACCCCCTCTAGATAACAGTTAGAAGTGGTTCCTATCTGATGACCCCCTCTAGATAACAGTTAGAAGTGGTTCCTATCTGATGACCCCCCTCTAGATAACAGTTAGAAGTGGTTCCTATCTGATGACCCCCCTCTAGATAACAGTTAGAAGTGGTTCCTATCTGATGACCCCCTCTAGATAACAGTTAGAAGTGGTTCCTATCTGATGACCCCCCCTCTAGATAACAGTTAGAAGTGGTTCCTATCTGATGACCCCCCCCCCCTCTAGATAACAGTTAGAAGTGGTTCCTATCTGATGACCCCCTCTAGATAACAGTTAGAAGTGGTTCCTATCTGATGACCCCCTCTAGATAACAGTTAGAAGTGGTTCCTATCTGATGACCCCCTCTAGATAACAGTTAGAAGTGGTTCCTATCTGATGACCCCCCTCTAGATAACAGTTAGAAGTGGTTCCTATCTGATGACCCCCTCTAGATAACAGTTAGAAGTGGTTCCTATCTGATGACCCCCTCTAGATAACAGTTAGAAGTGGTTCCTATCTGATGACCCCCTCTAGATAACAGTTAGAAGTGGTTCCTATCTGATGACCCCCTCTAGATAACAGTTAGAAGTGGTTCCTATCTGATGACCCCCTCTAGATAACAGTTAGAAGTGGTTCCTATCTGATGACCCCCCCTCTAGATAACAGTTAGAAGTGGTTCCTATCTGATGACCCCCTCTAGATAACAGTTAGAAGTGGTTCCTATCTGATGACCCCCCTCTAGATAACAGTTAGAAGTGGTTCCTATCTGATGACCCCCTCTAGATAACAGTTAGAAGTGGTTCCTATCTGATGACCCCCTCTAGATAACAGTTAGAAGTGGTTCCTATCTGATGACCCCCTCTAGATAACAGTTAGAAGTGGTTCCTATCTGATGACCCCCTCTAGATAACAGTTAGAAGTGGTTCCTATCTGATGACCCCCTCTAGATAACAGTTAGAAGTGGTTCCTATCTGATGACCCCCTCTAGATAACAGTTAGAAGTGGTTCCTATCTGATGACCCCCCTCTAGATAACAGTTAGAAGTGGTTCCTATCTGATGACCCCCCTCTAGATAACAGTTAGAAGTGGTTCCTATCTGATGACCCCCTCTAGATAACAGTTAGAAGTGGTTCCTATCTGATGACCCCCTCTAGATAACAGTTAGAAGTGGTTCCTATCTGATGACCCCCTCTAGATAACAGTTAGAAGTGGTTCCTATCTGATGACCCCCTCTAGATAACAGTTAGAAGTGGTTCCTATCTGATGACCCCCTCTAGATAACAGTTAGAAGTGGTTCCTATCTGATGACCCCCTCTAGATAACAGTTAGAAGTGGTTCCTATCTGATGACCCCCTCTAGATAACAGTTAGAAGTGGTTCCTATCTGATGACCCCCCTCTAGATAACAGTTAGAAGTGGTTCCTATCTGATGACCCCCTCTAGATAACAGTTAGAAGTGGTTCCTATCTGATGACCCCCTCTAGATAACAGTTAGAAGTGGTTCCTATCTGATGACCCCCCTCTAGATAACAGTTAGAAGTGGTTCCTATCTGATGACCCCCCTCTAGATAACAGTTAGAAGTGGTTCCTATCTGATGACCCCCCTCTAGATAACAGTTAGAAGTGGTTCCTATCTGATGACCCCCTCTAGATAACAGTTAGAAGTGGTTCCTATCTGATGACCCCCCTCTAGATAACAGTTAGAAGTGGTTCCTATCTGATGACCCCCCTCTAGATAACAGTTAGAAGTGGTTCCTATCTGATGACCCCCTCTAGATAACAGTTAGAAGTGGTTCCTATCTGATGACCCCCCTCTAGATAACAGTTAGAAGTGGTTCCTATCTGATGACCCCCCTCTAGATAACAGTTAGAAGTGGTTCCTATCTGATGACCCCCCTCTAGATAACAGTTAGAAGTGGTTCCTATCTGATGACCCCCCCTCTAGATAACAGTTAGAAGTGGTTCCTATCTGATGACCCCCCTCTAGATAACAGTTAGAAGTGGTTCCTATCTGATGACCCCCTCTAGATAACAGTTAGAAGTGGTTCCTATCTGATGACCCCCCTCTAGATAACAGTTAGAAGTGGTTCCTATCTGATGACCCCCCTCTAGATAACAGTTAGAAGTGGTTCCTATCTGATGACCCCCCTCTAGATAACAGTTAGAAGTGGTTCCTATCTGATGACCCCCTCTAGATAACAGTTAGAAGTGGTTCCTATCTGATGACCCCCCTCTAGATAACAGTTAGAAGTGGTTCCTATCTGATGACCCCCCCTAGATAACAGTTAGAAGTGGTTCCTATCTGATGACCCCCCTCTAGATAACAGTTAGAAGTGGTTCCTATCTGATTTCTTTTCATTCTGATCTGTTGTATTTATTCTCTGACGATGCTGGTCCGTACTGTGTTTTGTATGTGCCTCTTAGATAACTGCATCAGCTGGCTGTTAGAGGAGGCCCTCTCAGGGAACGAGGAGCAGAAACCAGTTGACTGTCCTCTGAGAGCAGACATGAGCGTCCTGGTGGAGCTGGCCCTGGGCTCCACGAAGGAACCCACCAACAGTCTCTGGAGCAACATGCAGGACTCCTACGCCACCAGCAAAGGTACCGGAGGGGGGGGGTGTCTGGATGACCTATAATACATGAGGGGGGGGGTCTGGGTTTAGTTTATTCAGTGTATTGAGTGATGCCTGCTCTCTGTTAAATGCTCCCACAGTGTATTGAGTGATGCCCGCTCTCTGTTAAATGCTCCCACAGTTTGAGTGATGCCCGCTCTCTGTTAAATGCTCCCACAGTTTGAGTGATGCCCGCTCTCTGTTAAATGCTCCCACAGTTTGAGTGATGCCCGCTCTCTGTTAAATGCTCCCACAGTTTGAGTGATGCCCGCTCTCTGTTAAATGCTCCCACAGTTTGAGTGATGCCCGCTCTCTGTTAAATGCTCCCACAGTTTGAGTGATGCCCGCTCTCTGTTAAATGCTCCCACAGTTTGAGTGATGCCCGCTCTCTGTTGAATGCTCCCACAGTTTATTGAGTGATGCCTGCTCTCTGTTAAATTCTCCCACAGTGTATTGAGTGATGCCCGCTCTCTGTTGAATGCTCCCACAGTTTATTGAGTGATGCCCAATCTCTGTTGAATACTCCCACAGTTTATTGAGTGATGCCCGCTCTCTGTTGAATACTCCCACAGTTTATTGAGTGATGCCCGCTCTCTGTTGAATGCTCCCACAGTTTATTGAGTGATGCCTGCTCTCTGTTGAATGCTCCCACAGTTTATTGAGTGATGCCCGCTCTCTGCTGAATGCTCCCACAGTTTATTGAGTGATGCCCGCTCTCAGTTTATTGAGTGATGCCCGCTCTCTGCTGAATGCTCCCACAGTTTATTGAGTGATGCCCACTCTCAGTTTATTGAGTGATGCCCGCTCTCTGTTAAATGCTCCCACAGTTTATTGAGTGATGCCCACTCTCTGTTGAATGCTCCCACAGTTTATTCAGTTTATTGAGTGATGCCCGCTCTCAGTTTATTGAGTGATGCCCGCTTTATCTGTTGAATGCTCCCACAGTTTATTCAGTTTATTGAGTGATGCCCGCTCTCAGTTTGAGTGATGCCCACTCTCTGTTGAATACTCCCACAGTTTATTGAGTGATGCCCGCTCTCTGTTGAATGCTCCCACAGTTTATTGAGTGATGCCTGCTCTCTGTTGAATGCTCCCACAGTTTATTGAGTGATGCCCGCTCTCTGCTGAATGCTCCCACAGTTTATTGAGTGATGCCCGCTCTCAGTTTATTGAGTGATGCCAGCTCTCTGTTAAATGCTCCCACAGTTTATTGAGTGATGCCCACTCTCTGTTGAATGCTCCCACAGTTTATTCAGTTTATTGAGTGATGCCCGCTCTCAGTTTATTGAGTGATGCCCGCTCTCTGCTGAATGCTCCCACAGTTTATTGAGTGATGCCCCGCTCTCAGTTTATTGAGTGATGCCCGCTCTCTGCTAAATGCTTCCACAGTTGAATCAGTCTATTCAGTTTCTTTTCAGTTCATTGGAGCATCCAGCAGTGTGTGGGCGTCCATCTTTCTTTCATGACAGATTAGTATAGTGTAGAATAAGCAGAGTATTAATGCTGCTGGGATATGTAGTGATGTCCATGTGTTTGTGTTCCAGACTGGGACAACGCCTCTCTCTGTAATGAGATCTTATTGGACACCGTGTCCAGGTTTGTCCTGGCTGCTCTGCTGAAGCACACCGGCCTGCTGGGCCAAGCCTGTGGAGAGGGCAGGTAATTCTACTGCACACCATCATGGTTATGCCTTCCCAATGGTGCCCTAATCCCTATATAGTGGTACTACTATAGACCAGAGCCCTATTCCCTATATAGTGGTACTACTATAGACCAGAGTCCTACTCCCTATATAGTGGTACTACTATAGACCAGAGCCCTATTCCCTATATAGTGGTACTACTATAGACCAGAGCCCTATTCCCTATATAGTAGTACTACTATAGACCAGAGCCCTATTCCCTATATATAGTAGTACTACTATAGACCAGAGCCCTATTCCCTATATAGTGGTACTACTATAGACCAGAGCCCTATTCCCTATATAGTGGTACTACTATAGACAAGAGCCCTATTCCCTATATAGTGGTACTACTATAGACCAGAGCCCTATTCCCAATATAGTGGTACTACTATAGACCAGAGCCCTATTCCCTATATAGTGGTACTACTATAGACCAGAGCCCTATTCCCTATATATAGTGGTACTACTATAGACCAGAGCCCTATTCCCTAAATAGTGGTACTACTATAGACCAGAGCCCTATTCCCTATATAGTGGTACTACTATAGACCAGAGCCCTATTCCCTATATAGTGGTACTACTATAGACCAGAGCCCTATTCCCTACATAGTGGTACTACTTTAGACCAGGGTCAGTAGGACTCTGGCACCCTATTCCCTACATAGTGCACTACTTTAGACCAGGGTCAGTAGGACTCTGGCACCCTATTCCCTACATAGTGCACTACTTTAGACCAGGGTCAGTAGGACTCTGGCACCCTATTCCCTACATAGTGCACTACTTTAGACCAGGGTCAGTAGGACTCTGGCACCCTATTCCCTACATAGTGCACTACTTTAGACCAGGGTCAGTAGGACTCTGGCACCCTATTCCCTACATAGTGCACTACTTTAGACCAGGGTCAGTAGGACTCTGGCACCCTATTCCCTACATAGTGCACTACTTTAGACCAGGGTCAGTAGGACTCTGGCACCCTATTCCCTACATAGTGCACTACTTTAGACCAGGGTCAGTAGGACTCTGGCACCCTATTCCCTACATAGTGCACTACTTTAGACCAGGGTCAGTAGGACTCTGGCACCCTATGTGGTGTCATTTGATACTACATGCCTTGTCTATTTCATGTGGCAGGCTGGGTTCACCAGTCAGTGTGTCTCTGTGTGTGTTTCCAACCAGGTACCAGCCTTGTAAGATGCTGGCTGAGGTCTACCGTTGTGTCTACAAGGTCCGGAACCGCCTGCTGGCCTGTAAGAACATGACCGTCGTCCAGACACGCTCGTCTTCCCGCGAGAGGAGGGTAAGTGACCCGGCTCTTCTTTCAGTAACTGGTCCGTTGGTCCATGAAACATCCTTCCAGTCCCACGTCAGGGTCTGCTGCCTTATTCCCACATCAACCCTTAAACCCCTCTACATCCTAGAGACACTTACGGCAACTGCTTCTTTGACCTCTAACCCCCACGGTCCTCATTTCAATTTAAAGAGATACTTCTGGATTTATTTATTTTACATCCCCAGAGGCAGATGAACTTGAAGATACTATTTTTATGTCTCTGCATCCGGTATGAAGAAAGTTAGCGGTAGTTTCGTGAGCCAATGCTAACTAGCGTTAGCACAATGACTAAAGGTCTATGGTATGTACTAGCATGCTAGCAGTGTGCAACATGTCACTAGTGTCTCCTTGTGATAGTTTGTCACAAAAACCTGTACTTGGCACTGATCACATTGTTTGGTCTATATTAACGTGTGTCCTGTCCTGTGCCTGATCACATTGTTTGGTCTATATTAATGTGTGTCCTGTCCTGTGCCTGATCACATTGTTTGGTCTATATTAACGTGTGTCCTGTCCTGTGCCTGATCACATTGTTTGGTCTATATTAACGTGTGTCCTGTCCTGTGCCTGATCAGATTGTTTGGTCTATATTAACGTGGGGGGCAGTAGTAAGCTAGCCAGGCTACTTGTCTTCTCAAGGGGGCAGTAGTAAGCTAGCCAGGCTACTTGTCTTCTCAAGGGGGCAGTAGTAAGCTAGCCAGGCTACTTGTCTTCTCAAGGGGGTAGTAGTAAGCTAGCCAGGCTACTTGTTTTCTCAAGGGGGCAGTAGTAAGCTTGCCAGGCTACTTGTCTTCTCAAGGAGGCAGTAGTAAGCTAGCCAGGCTACTTGTCTTCTCAAGGGGGCAGTAGTAAGCTAGCCAGGCTACTTGTCTTCTCAAGGGGGCAGTAGTAAGCGAGCCAGGCTACTTGTCTTCTCAAGGGGGCAGTAGTAAGTTAGCCAGGCTACTTGTCTTCTCAAGGGGCAGTAGTAAGCTAGCCAGGCTACTTGTCTTCTCACGGGGGCAGTAGTAAGCTAGCCAGGCTACTTGTCTTCTCAAGGGGGCAGTAGTAAGCTAGCCAGACTACTTGTCTTCTCAAGGGTAGCAAGCTAGCCAGGCTATTGTCTTCTCAAGGGGCAGTAGTAAGCTAGCCAGGCTACTTGTCTTCTCAAGGGGCAGTAGTAAGCTAGCCAGGCTACTTGCCTTCTCAAGGGGTGTCCTGTCCTGTGTAAGCAGCCAGGCTACTTGTCTTCTCAAGGGGGCAGTAGTAAGTTAGCCAGGCTACTTGTCTTCTCAAGGGGCAGTAGTAAGTTAGCCAGGCTACTTGTCTTCTCAAGGGGGCAGTAGTAAGTTAGCCAGGCTACTTGTCTTCTCAAGGGGCAGTAGTAAGCTAGCCAGGCTACTTGTCTTCTCAAGGGGGCAGTAGTAAGCTAGCCAGGCTACTTGTCTTCTCAAGGGGCAGTAGTAAGCTAGCCAGGCTATTTGTCTTCTCAAGGGGGCAGTAGTAAGCTAGCCAGGCTACTTGTCTTCTCAAGGGGGCAGTAGTAAGCTAGCCAGGCTACTTGTCTTCTCAAGGGGCAGTAGTAAGCTAGCCAGGCTACTTGTCTTCTCAAGGGGGCAGTAGTAAGCTAGCCAGACTACTTGTCTTCTCAAGGGGGCAGTAGTAAGTTAGCCAGACTACTTGTCTTCTCAAGGGGGCAGTAGTAAGCTAGCCAGGCTACTTGTCTTCTCAAGGGGGCAGTAGTAAGCTAGCCAGGCTACTTGTCTTCTCAAGGGGTAGTAGTAAGCTAGCCAGGCTACTTGTCTTCTCAAGGGGGCAGTAGTGTTAGCCAGGCTACTTGTCTTCTCAAGGGGGCAGTAGTAAGCTAGCCAGGCTTCTTGTCTTCTCAAGGGGGCAGTAGTAAGCTAGCCAGGCTACTTGTCTTCTCAAGGGGGCAGTAGTAAGCTAGCCAGGCTACTTGTCTTCTCAAGGGGGCAGTAGTAAGCTAGCCAGGCTACTTGTCTTCTCAAGGGGGCAGTAGTAAGCTAGCCAGGCTTCTTGTCTTCTCAAGGGGGCAGTAGTAAGCTAGCCAGACTTATAGAAGCTTCAGAAATTAGCTTCAATGTTTTTTATGTTGTTTTGGAACTAAGCTGTTCATTTCATACAGTACATGAAATGGTTTAGCTGTAATGAATAATTCATCATAGGTCTAATGGCAGTAATTTGACTCCATATCGTGGCCATAGATGAGCAAATGAACCCTGATATGTATGAAATTACATTTTAAAACAGTTTAGATGTAATTATAAAATATGGTTTTGAATTGGGAAATTTAAGGTATTCTATTATTATTATTTTGGTGTGTTATTTTTAAAATAAATTGAATATATTATATTTGTTATTTTGGTTCTACCAGTTATCAATTGTTCAACGTTAAAAAATTATTATTCTGTGACTTAACCTCTGGGATATTCGGGACGGTAGCGTCCCACCCTGCCAACAGCCAGTGAAAGTGCAGGGCGCCAAATTCAAAACAACAAAAATCTCATAATTAAAATTCCTCAAGCATACAAGTATTTTACACCATTTTAAAGATACAATTCTTGTTAATCCAGCCACAGTGTCTGATTTCAAAAAGGCTTTACAGCAAAAGCACCACAAACGATTATGTTAGGTCACCAAGTCACAGAAAAACACAGCCAAAGAGTGGAGTCACAAAAAGCAGAAATATAGATTAAATTAATCACTAACCTTTGATGATCTTCATCAGATGACACTCATAGGACTTAATGTTACACAATACATGTATGTTTTGTTCGCTAAAGTTCAGTTTACATTTGCGTGTTATGTTCAGTAGTTCCAAAACATGCAGTGATTTTGCAGAGAGCCACATCAATTCACAGAAATACTCATAATAAACATTGATAAAAGATACAACTGTTATGAATGGAACTTTAGATAAACGTCTCCTTAACCTCTAGTGACACCCCATCCCGTGAACGGGACCGTTGTCATCATCTGACACTAAATTAGCATAACGCAACGGACATAAATATTCCTTGAAAATATTCCTATTCATGAAAATCACAAATGAAATATATTGAGACACAGAACGCAACACCCTGCTACAACTCAACTCTCCGTGAAGTGAAAGAGGTATGGACTGTAGGCGTGAGTAAGGATGACAACAGACAGAATGTGGTACCGTTTACAAGGACTTTATTCCTTCACACGGTAATATGGGGAAAAAGGGCTGGACGGAACCAAAGCAAGGAAAGTAAATCTCAAAGCGTCTCCTATCTTACCTGCCTAACCAATACTTACCTAATTTAGCACCACCTGGTGCCCTAACCAAAATACAGGGGGTGGTCTGCCCAGGTCTTACCTATTGTGCCTAGACAATGAATATACTACGGGTATATGTATGCCCGCAGGCCTCTTGCCTAAGCACTCCCTAGGTGCCTTCCCCTTCCCCCCTGGGAACAAATGAAACAGGGGAACAAATAATTTCAGTCACCAAGAAGTTAAGCTAAAACACAATGTTTTGGCCGAGGTATTGTTGAGGTTTTGTTTTTCGGTATCGAGTATCGTGATACTAAACCTGTTATTCTGGTATCGTGACACTAAACCTGATATTCTGGTATCGTGACACCAAACCTGATATTCTGGTATCGTGACACTAAACCTGATATTCTGGTATCGTGATACTAAACCTGATATTCTGGTATCGTGACACCAAACCTGATATTCTGGTATCGTGACACTAAACCTGATATTCTGGTATCGTGACACTAAACCTGATATTCTGGTATCGTGACACTAAACCTGATATTCTGTGACACTAAACCTGATATTCTGGTATCGTGACACCAAACCTGATATTCTGGTATCGTGACACTAAACCTGATATTCTGGTATCGTGATACTAAACCTGATATTCTGGTATCGTGACACTAAACCTGATATTCTGGTATCGTGATACTAAACCTGATATTCTGGTATTGTGATACTAAACCTGATATTCTGGTATCGTGATACTAAACATGATATTCTGGTATCGTGACACTAAACCTGATATTCTGGTATCGTGATACTAAACCTGATATTCTGGTATCGTGATACTAAACCTGATATTCTGGTATCGTGACAACACTTTTAACGGGTGTCCTGTGTTGTGCCCGATCAGATTTCAGACAATCAGGACTCGCTGGAGATGGACCCCCAGGAGCACTCGTTCACGAGGACCATCGATGAGGAGGCGGAGCTAGAAGAGAGGACGGACCGAGAAAGGGAGGATGTGAATCAGGAGCAGGATGAGGAAGAGGAGGAGAGAGAGCACGAAGTCATGACCGCTGGGAGTGAGTGGTTCACTTTACTGCAATGACACAACACTCTCACTTAATGTACTCCTACCAGACTGTCACTGAACACACTGCTACCTACCAGACTGTCACTGAATAGACTATCACTGAACACACTGCTACCTACCAGACTGTCACTGAATAGACTGTCACTGAAAACACTGCTACCTACCAGACTGTCACTGAATAGACTGTCACTGAACACACTGCTACCTAGCAGACTGTCACTGAACACACTGCTACCTACCAGACTGTCACTGAATAGACTGTCACTGAACACACTGCTACCTACCAGACTGTCACTGAATAGACTGTCACTGAACACACTGCTACCTACCAGACTGTCACTGAATAGACTGTCACTGAACACACTGCTACCTACCAGACTGTCACTGAATAGACTGTCACTGAACACACTGCTACCTAGCAGACTGTCACTGAACACACTGCTACCTACAGACTGTCACTGAATAGACTGTCACTGAACACACTGCTACCTACCAGACTGTCACTGAATAGACTGTCACTGAACACACTGCTACCTAGCAGACTGTCACTGAACACACTGCTACCTACCAGACTGTCACTGAATAGACTGTCACTGAACACACTGCTACCTAGCAGACTGTCACTGAACACACTGCTACCTACAGTGCCTTGCGAAAGTATTCGGCCCCCTTGAACTTTGCGACCTTTTGCCACATTTCAGGCTTCAAACATAAAGATATAAAACTGTATTTTTTTGTGAAGAATCAACAAGTGGGACACAATCATGAAGTGGAACGACATTTATTGGATATTTCAAACTTTTTTAACAAATCAAAAACTGAAAAATTGGGCGTGCAAAATTATTCAGCCCCCTTAAGTTAATACTTTGTAGCGCCACCTTTTGCTGTGATTACAGCTGTAAGTCGCTTGGGGTATGTCTCTATCAGTTTTGCACATCGAGAGACTGAATTTTTTTTCCCATTCCTCCTTGCAAAACAGCTCGAGCTCAGTGTGGTTGGATGGAGAGCATTTGTGAACAGCAGTTTTCAGTTCTTTCCACAGATTCTCGATTGGATTCAGGTCTGGACTTTGACTTGGCCATTCTAACACCTGGATATGTTTATTTTTGAACCATTCCATTGTAGATTTTGCTTTATGTTTTGGATCATTGTCTTGTTGGAAGACAAATCTCCGTCCCAGTCTCAGGTCTTTTGCAGACTCCATCAGGTTTTCTTCCAGAATGGTCCTGTATTTGGCTCCATCAATCTTCACATCAATTTTAACCATCTTCCCTGTCCCTGCTGAAGAAAAGCAGGCCCAAACCATGATGCTGCCACCACCATGTTTGACAGTGGGGATGGTGTGTTCAGGGTGATGAGCTGTGTTGCTTTTATGCCAAACATAACGTTTTGCATTGTTGCCAAAAAGTTCCATTTTGGTTTCATCTGACCAGAGCACCTTCTTCCACATGTTTGGTGTGTCTCCCAGGTGGCTTGTGGCAAACTTTAAACAACACTTTTTATGGATATCTTTAAGAAATGGCTTTCTTCTTGCCACTCTTCCATAAAGGCCATATTTGTGCAATATACGACTGATTGTTGTCCTATGGACAGAGTCTCCCACCTCAGCTGTAGATCTCTGCAGTTCATCCAGAGTGATCATGGGCCTCTTGGCTGCATCTCTGATCAGTCTTCTCCTTGTATGAGCTGAAAGTTTAGAGGGACGGCCAGGTCTTGGTAGATTTGCAGTGGTCTGATACTCCTTCCATTTCAATATTATCGCTTGCACAGTGCTCCTTGGGATGTTTAAAGCTTGGGAAATCTTTTTGTATCCAAATCCGGCTTTAAACTTCTTCACAACAGTATGTCGGACCTGCCTGGTGTGTTCCTTGTTCTTCATGATGCTCTCTCCGCTTTTAACGGAACTCTGAGACTATCTCAGTGCAGGTGCATTTATACAGAGACTTGATTACACACAGGTGGATTGTATTTATCATCATTAGTCATTTAGGTCAACATTGGATCATTCAGAGATCCTCACTGAACTTCTGGAGAGAGTTTGCTGCACTGAAAGTAAAGGGGCTGAATAATTTTGCACGCCCAATTTTTCAGTTTTTGATTTGTTAAAAAGTTTGGAATATCCAATAAATGTCGTTCCACTTCATGATTGTGTCCCACTTGTTGTTGATTCTTCACAAAAAAAATACAGTTTTATATCTTTATGTTTGAAGCCTGAAATGTGGCAGAAGGTCGCAAAGTTCAAGGGGGCTGAATACTTTCGCAAGGTACTGTATTTCTAGTGAAAGGATGTGGATGTGATAGCAGCGTAGACTACAGGTCGTCACTACTGAGGGGGTGAACGAGGAAACTACAGTTAACAGCTGAAAACACACATTCAGAGTGGAGTTGACCTGCAGTTTATACCAGTTTGTCAGGTGTTGACCTCGTTGCTGCTTGCCACATCTGTCTCTGTAACTCTGGCTATGCCAAGGAGAACCGTTGAACAAGTTCAGTCCCAATAATATTAGATTTTTTTATGTTTGTAAAAATAATTAAAGGGAATTTGCTCCAAAACAAATCTGTGAGGTCTATTATGAGAAGGAATGAGGACTTGTATTCACGGGTTCAAAATAGCACCTAGCTCCTTCTCCTGACCTCCGACCCTACGATGCCACCAGCTCAAACCCAATAGCTGTAATCAATAGCAGGGCTATGGCTCCACCTAGCCGACCAATGGGCTCCCAAAGGTACAGGGAATAGGACAAAAGTACAAGGAATAGGACAAAGGTACAGGGAATAGGACAAAGGTACAGGGAATAGGACAAAGGTACAGGGAATAGGACAAATGTACAGGGAATAGGACAAATGTACAGGGAATAGGACAAATGTACAGGGAATAGGACAAAGGTACAGGGATAGGACAAAGGTACAGGGAATAGGACAAATGTACAGGGAATAGGACAAAGGTACAGGGATAGGACAAAGGTACAGGGAATAGGACAAATGTACAGGGAATAGGACAAATGTACAGGGATAGGACAAAGGTACAGGGGATAGGACAAAGGTACAGGGGATAGGACAAAGGTACAGGGAATAGGACAAAGGTACAGGGAATAGGACAAAGGTACAGGGAATAGGACAAATGTACAGGGAATAGGACAAAGGTACAGGGAATAGGACAAAGGTACAGGGAATAGGACAAAGGTACAGGGAATAGGACAAAGGTACAGGGAATAGGACAAAGGTACAGGGAATAGGACAAAGGTACAGGGAATAGGACAAAGGTACAGGGAATAGGACAAAGGTACAGGGAATAGGACAAAGGTACAGGAATAGGACAAAGGTACAGGAATAGGACAAAGGTACAGGGAATAGGACAAAGGTACAGGGATAGCTACAGGGATAGGACAAAGGTACAGGGAATAGGACAAAGGAACAGGGATAGCTACAGGGAATAGGACAAAGGTACAGGGAATAGGACAAAGGTACAGGGAATAGGACAAAGGTACAGGGAATAGGACAAAGGTACAGGGAATAGGACAAAGGTAGGTAATAGGACAAAGGTACAGAATAGGACAAAGGTACAGGGATAGGACAAAGGTACAGGGATAGCTACAGGGATAGGACAAAGGTACAGGGAATAGGACAAAGGTACAGGGAATAGGACAAAGGTACAGGGAATAGGACAAAGGTACAGGGAATAGGACAAAGGTACAGGGATAGGACAAAGGTACAGGGAATAGGACAAAGGTACAGGGAATAGGACAAAGGTACAGGGAATAGGACAAAGGTACAGGGAATAGGACAAAGGTACAGGGAATAGGACAAAGGTACAGGGAATAGGACAAAGGTACAGGGAATAGGACAAAGGTACAGGGAATAGGACAAAGGTACAGGGAATAGGACAAAGGTACAGGGATAGGACGAAGGTACAGGGATGGGACAAAGGATAGGACAAAGGTACAGGGATAGGTACAGGGAATAGGACAAAGGTACAGGGATAGGACGAAGGTACAGGGATGGGACAAAGGATAGGACAAAGGTACAGGGATAGGACAAGGGGGCCTGGGTTGTACAGCCTTGAACGAGTCTTACTGTAGTCTGGCAGGACTAGCCTGGGTTAGAGCCTCATTGACCTACGCCACGGCGTGGTTCGTCGCACAGCTACCCTTTTAACCCAGCGCCCTGTGTGATGTCTCTCTGTGTCTGTCTGTCGCACGGCACAGAAATCTTTCAATGTTTCCTCTCAGCGCGGGAGGCGGCGAGGACCCGAGAGAGGGAGAGGGCCAGCAGCAGCGCCGGGGGAGGCCTGACCTCAGGAGGAACCAGAGGAGGAGGGGGAGGTAAGGGAAGGAGGACGATGGGGAGGAGGAGGGGGAGGAAAGAAGGGGGAGGAGGAGGGGTGGTGGTGGGAGGGGGAGGTAAGGGAAGGCGGAGGAGGGGGAGATAAGGGAAGGAGGAGGAGGGGGAGATAAGGGAAGGAGGAGGAGGGGGAGATAAAGGAAAAAGAGGGGGATGGACGGAGTTGGGGGAGGTAAGGGAAGGAGGGGGAGGGAAGGGAGGAGGGAGGGAAGGAGTTGGGGGAGGTAAGGGGAGGAGGGGGAGGTAAAGGAAGGAGGGGGAGGGAAGGATTTGGGGGAGGTAAGGGAAGGAGGAGGGGGAGGAGGAGGAGGAGGTAAGGGGAGGGGGAGGATGAGGAGGAGATGGAAAAGGAGGGGTGGTGGTGGGGAAGGTTATTTCAGTATAATATGTAACTATGAGGAGGTGGGGCAGGTTATTTCAGTATAATATGTAACTATGAGGAGGTGGGGCAGGTTATTTCAGTATAATATAATATGTAACTATGAGGAGGTGGGGAAGGTTATTTCAGTATAATATGTAACTATGAGGAGGTGGGGCAGGTTATTTCAGTATAATATCATATGTAACTATGAGGAGGTGGGGAAGGTTATTTCAGTATAATATAATATGTAACTATGAGGAGGTGGGGAAGGTTATTTCAGTATAATATGTAACTATGAGGAGGTGGGGCAGGTTATTTCAGTATAATATCATATGTAACTATGAGGAGGTGGGGAAGGTTATTTCAGTATAATATGTAACTATGAGGAGGTGGGGCAGGTTGTAACCTATGGTTTTGTATGGTTGTAATGTATGGTTTTGTACTGGTTGTAATGTATGGTTTTATATGGTTGTAATGTATGGTTTTGTATGGTTGTAATGTATGGTTTTGTATGGTTGTAATGTATGGTTTTGTATGGTTGTAATGTATGGTTTTGTATGGTTGTAATGTATGGTTTTGTATGGTTGTAATGTATGGTTTTGTATGGTTGTAATGTATGGTTTTGTATGGTTGTAATGTATGGTTTTGTATGGTTGTAATGTATGGTTTTGTATGGTTGTAATGTATGGTTTTGTATGGTTGTAATGTATGGTAATTATGGTGTTGTATGGTTGTAATGTATGGTTTTGTATTGTTGTAATGTATGGTTTTGTATGGTTGTAATGTATGGTTTTGTATGGTTGTAATGTATGGTGTTGTATGGTTGTAATGTATGGTTTTGTATGGTTGTAATGTATGGTTTTGTATGGTTGTAACATATGGTTTTGTATGGTTGTAATGTATGGTTGTAATGTATGGTTTTGTATGGTTGTAATGTGTGGTTTTGTATGGTTGTAATGTATGGTTTTGTATGGTTGTAATGTATGGT
>NW_025749811.1:0-22416 GCF_021184085.1 Oncorhynchus gorbuscha | reverse complement strand
GTCTAAACTGGTATACTGACAGTAGGCTTTACTGATATAGCCTAAACTGGTAAACTGACAGTAGGCTTTACTGATGTAGCCTAAACTGGTACACTGACAGTAGGCTTTACTGATATAGCCTAAACCGGTAAACTGACAGTAGGCTTTACTGATGTAGCCTAAACTGGTATACTAACAGTAGGATTTACTGATATAGCCTAAACTGACAGTAGGCTTTACTGATATAGCCTAAACTGACAGTAGGCTTTACTGATGTAGCCTAAACTGGTATACTGACAGTAGGCTTTACTGATATAGCCTAAACTGGTACACTGACAGTAGGCTTTACTGATATAGCCTAAACTGGTATACTGACAGTAGGCTTTACTGATATAGCCTAAACTGACAGTAGGCTTTACTGATATAGCCTAAACTGACAGTAGGCTTTACTGATATAGCCTAAACTGACAGTAGACTTTACTGATATAGCCTAAACTGGTATACTGACAGTATGCTTTACTGATATAGCCTAAACTGGTAAACTGACAGTAGGCTTTACTGATACAGCCTAAACTGGTATAATGACAGTAGGCTTTACTGATGTAGCCTAAACTGGTATACTAACAGTAGGATTTACTGATATAGCCTAAACTGACAGTAGGCTTTACTGATATAGCCTAAACTGGTAAACTGACAGTAGGCTTTACTGATACAGCCTAAACTGGTATAATGACAGTAGGCTTTACTGATGTAGCCTAAACTGGTATACTAACAGTAGGATTTACTGATATAGCCTCAAACTGACAGTAGGCTTTACTGATATAGCCTAAACTGGTAAACTGACAGTAGGCTTTACTGATACAGCCTAAACTGGTATAATGACAGTAGGCTTTACTGATGTAGCCTAAACTGGTATACTAACAGTAGGATTTACTGATATAGCCTAAACTGACAGTAGGCTTTACTGATATAGCCTAAACTGACAGTAGGCTTTACTGATGTAGCCTAAACTGGTATACTGACAGTAGGCTTTACTGATATAGCCTAAACTGGTACACTGACAGTAGGCTTTACTGATATAGCCTAAACTGGTATACTGACAGTAGGCTTTACTGATATAGCCTAAACTGACAGTAGGCTTTACTGATATAGCCTAAACTGACAGTAGGCTTTACTGATATAGCCTAAACTGACAGTAGGCTTTACTGATATAGCCTAAACTGACAGTAGACTTTACTGATATAGCCTAAACTGGTAAACTGACAGTAGGCTTTACTGATACAGCCTAAACTGGTATAATGACAGTAGGCTTTACTGATATAGCCTAAACTGGTATACTGACAGTAGGCTTTACTGATACAGCCTAAACTGGTATAATGACAGTAGGCTTTACTGATATAGCCTAAACCGGTAAACTGACAGTAGGCTTTACTGATATAGCCTAAACTGGTACACTGACAGTAGGCTTTACTGATATAGCCTAAACCAGTAAACTGACAGTAGGCTTTACTGATACAGCCTAAACTGGTATACTGACAGTAGGCTTTACTGATATAGCCTAAACCGGTAAACTGACAGTAGGCTTTACTGATATAGCCTAAACTGGTAAACTGACAGTAGGCTTTACTGATGTAGCCTAAACTGGTACACTGACAGTAGGCTTTACTGATATAGCCTAAACCGGTAAACTGACAGTAGGCTTTACTGATGTAGCCTAAACTGGTATACTAACAGTAGGATTTACTGATATAGCCTAAACTGACAGTAGGCTTTACTGATATAGCCTAAACTGACAGTAGGCTTTACTGATGTAGCCTAAACTGGTATACTGACAGTAGGCTTTACTGATATAGCCTAAACTGGTACACTGACAGTAGGCTTTACTGATATAGCCTAAACTGACAGTAGGCTTTACTGATATAGCCTAAACTGACAGTAGGCTTTACTGATATAGCCTAAACTGACAGTAGACTTTACTGATATAGCCTAAACTGGTATACTGACAGTATGCTTTACTGATATAGCCTAAACTGGTAAACTGACAGTAGGCTTTACTGATACAGCCTAAACTGGTATAATGACAGTAGGCTTTACTGATATAGCCTAAACTGGTATACTGACAGTAGGCTTTACTGATACAGCCTAAACTGGTATAATGACAGTAGGCTTTACTGATATAGCCTAAACTGGTATACTGACAGTAGGCTTTACTGATACAGCCTAAACTGGTATACTGACAGTAGGCTTTACTGATATAGCCTAAACCAGTAAACTGACAGTAGGCTTTACTGATATAGCCTAAACTGGTATACTGACAGTAGGCTTTACTGATATAGCCTAAACTGGTATACTGACAGTAGGCTTTACTGATATAGCCTAAACTGATATACTGACAGTAGGCTTTACTGATATAGCCTAAACTGACAGTAGGCTTTACTGATATAGCCTAAACTGACAGTAGGCTTTACTGATATAGCCTAAACTGGTATACTGACAGTAGGCTTTACTGATACAGCCTAAACTGGTATACTGACAGTAGGCTTTACTGATATAGCCTAAACCAGTAAACTGACAGTAGGCTTTACTGATATAGCCTAAACTGGTATACTGACAGTAGGCTTTACTGATATAGCCTAAACTGGTATACTGACAGTAGGCTTTACTGATATAGCCTAAACTGATATACTGACAGTAGGCTTTACTGATATAGCCTAAACTGACAGTAGGCTTTACTGATATAGCCTAAACTGACAGTAGGCTTTACTGATATAGCCTAAACTGGTATACTGACAGTAGGCTTTACTGATACAGCCTAAACTGGTATACTGACAGTAGGCTTTACTGATATAGCCTAAACCAGTAAACTGACAGTAGGCTTTACTGATACAGCCTAAACTGGTATACTGACAGTAGGCTTTACTGATATAGCCTAAACCGGTAAACTGACAGTAGTCTTTACTGATATAGCCTAAACTGGTAAACTGACAGTACGCTTTACTGATATAGCCTAAACTGGTAAACAGACAGTAGGCTTTACTGATATAGCCTAAACTGGTATACTGGCAGTAGGCTTTACTGATATAGCCTAAACCAGTAAACTGACAGTAGGCTTTACTGATACAGCCTAAACTGGTATACTGACAGTAGGCTTTACTGATATAGCCTAAACCAGTAAACTGACAGTAGGCTTTACTGATACAGCCTAAACTGGTATACTGACAGTAGGCTTTACTGATATAGCCTAAACCGTAAACTGACAGTAGGCTTTACTGACATAGCCTAAACCGACAGTAGTCTTTAAATAGCCTAAACTGGTAAACTGATACTGACAGTAGGCTTTACTGATATAGCCTAAACTGACAGTAGGCTTTACTGATGCACAGACAGTAGGTTTACTGATATAGCCTAAACTGGTAAAATACAGTAGGCCTTGTAAAAACTGGTATACTGGCAGTAGGTTTACTGATATAGCCTAAACTGCAAACTGACAGTAGGCTTTACTGATACAGCCTAAACTGGTATACTGACAGTAGGCTTTACTGATATAGCCAAACCGTAAACTAGTAAACTGGTACAGTAGGCTTTACTGATACAGCCTAAACTGGTATACTAGGCTTTACAGTAGGCTTTACTGATATAGCCTAAACCGGTAAACTGACAGTAGGCTTTACTGATGTAGCCTAAACTGGTATACTGACAGTAGGATTTACTGATATAGCCTAAACTGACAGTAGGCTTTACTGATATAGCCTAAACTGACAGTAGGCTTTACCGATGTAGCCTAAACTGGTATACTGGACAGTAGGACAAACTGGTACACTGACAGTTTTACTGATATAGCCTAAACCGGTAAACTGACAGTAGGCTTTACCTGATAGTAGTCCTAAACTGACAGTAGGCTTTACTGATATAGTCAAACTGTAGACAGTAGGCTTTACTGATATAGCCTAAACTGAAACTTTACCATAGCCTAAACTGGCATAATGACAGTAGCTTTACTGATATAGCCTAAACTGGTAAACTTATATTGACAGGCTTTACTGATATAGCCTAAACTGGTATAATGACAGTAGGCTTTACTGGATGTAGCCTAAACTGGCATACTAACAGTAGGATTTACTGATATAGCCTAAACTGACAGTAGGCTTTTACTGATATAGCCTAAACTGGTAAAGAACAAACTGACAGTAGGCTTTACTGATACAGCCTAAACTGGTATAATGACAGTAGGCTTTACTGATGTAGCCTAAACTGGTATACTAACAGACAGCCTAGGTAGGCTTTACTGATATAGCTAAACTGACAAACTGGTACACTGACAGTAGGCTTTACTGATATAGCCTAAACTGGTATACTGACAGTAGGCTTACTGGATTATCTTTACTGATATAGCCTAAACTGACAGTAGGCTTTACTGATATAGTTTGAACCGGTAGGCTTTACTGATATAGCTCAACTGACAGTAGACTTACTGATATAGCCTAAACTGGTATACTGACAGTATGCTTTACCGATATAGCCTAAACTGGTAAACTGACAGTAGGCTTTACTGATACAGCCTAAACTGGTATAATGACAGTAGGCTTTACTGATGTAGCCTAAACTGGTATACTAACTGAGCCTAGGATTTACTTTACTGATATAAATAAACTGACAGTAGGCTTTACTGATATAGCCTAAACTGGTACAACTGACAGTAGGCTTCTTACTGGATAGCCTAAAACTGGTATAATGACAGTAGGCTTTACTGATGTAGCCTAAACTGGTATACTAACAGGATTTACTGATATAGCTCAAACTGACAGTAGGCTTTACTGATATAGCCTAAACTGGTAAACTGACAGTAGGCTTTACTGATACAGCCTAAACTGGTATAATGAAACAGTAGGCTTTACTGATGTAGCCTAAACTGGTATACTAACAGTAAACTGACAGATTTACTGATATAGCCTAAACTGACAGTAGGCTTTACTGATATAGCCTAAACTGACAGTAGGCTTTACTGATGTAGCCTAAACTGGTATACTGGACAGTAGGCTTTACTGATATAGCCAAAACTGGTACACACTGACAGTAGGCTTTACTGATATAGCCTAAACTGGTATACTGACAGTAGGTTTACTGATATAGCCTAAACTGACAGTAGGCTTTACTGATATAGCCTAAACTGACAGTAGGCTTTACTGATATAGCCTAAACTGATATAGCCTAAAACTGACAGTAGGCTTTACTGATATAGCCTAAACTGAAACCGACAGTAGACTTTACTGATATAGCCTAAACTGGTATACTGACAGTATGCTTTACTGATATAGCCTAAACTGGCAAACTGACAGTAGGCTTTACTGATACAGCCTAAACTGGCATAATGACAGTAGGCTCTTTACCATATAGCCTAAACTGGTATACTGACAGTAGGCTTTACTGATACAGCCTAAACTGGTATAATGACAGTAGGCTTTACTGATATAGCCTAAACTGGTACACTGATATAGCCTAAAACTAAAAATTGACAGTAGGCTTTACTGATACAGCCTAAACTGGTACACCGACAGTAGGCTTTACTGATATAGCCTAAACCGGTAAACTGACAGTAGGCTTTTACTTGATGTAGCCTAAACTGGTATACTGACAGTAGGCTTTACTGATATAGCCTAAAACAGTGGTACACTGACAGTAGGCTTTTACTGATATAGCCTAAACTGACAGTAGACTTTACTGGCCTAAACTGACAGTAGGCTTTAAACTGATTACTGATATAGCCTAAACTGGTATACTGAAAGTAGGCTTTACTGATATAGCCTAAACCGTAAAAAACTGGACAGTAGGCTTTACTGATGACAGTAGGCTTTACTGGAAACTGACAGTAGACTTTACTAACAGCCAAACTGGTATAATGACAGTAGGCTACTGATATAGCCTAAACTTGAAACAGTAGGCTTTACTGATATAGCCTAAACTGACAGTAGGCTTTACTGATGTAGCCTAAACTGGTATACTGACAGTAGGCTTTACTGATATAGCCTAAACTGGTAACTGACAGTAGGCTTTACTGATGTAGCCTAAACTGGTATACTGACAGTAGGCTTTACTGATATAGCCTAAACTGCAAAACTGACAGTAGGCTTTACTGATATAGCCTAAACTGAAACACAGTAGGCTTTACTGATATAGCCTAAACTGGTATACTGACAGTAGGCTTTACTGATATAGCCTAAACTGGCAAAACTGACAGTAGGCTTTACTGATACAGCCTAAACTGGTATACTGACAGTAGGCTTTACTGATATAGCCTAAACTGGTAAAACTGACAGTGGCTTTACTGATGTAGCCTAAACTGGTACACTGACAGTAGGCTTACTGATATAGCCTAAACCGCCTGACAGTAGGCTTTACTGATGTAGCCTAAACTGGTATACTAACAGTAGATTTACTGATATAGCCTAAACTGACAGTAGGCTACTGACATAGCCTAAACTGACAGTAGGTTTTACTGATGCAGCCTAAACTGGTATACTGGACAGTAGGCTTTACTGATATAGCCTAAACTGGTACACTGACAGTAGGCTTTACTGATATAGCCTAAACTGACAGTAGGCTTTACTGATATAGCTGACAGTAGGCTTTACGGCAGTAGACTTTACTGATATAGCCTAAACTGGTATACTGACAGTAGGCTTTACTGATATAGCCTAAACTGGTATACTGACAGTAGGCTTTACTGATATAGCCTAAACTGGTATAACAGTAGGCTTTACTGATATAGCCTAAACTGGTATACTGACAGTAGGCTTTACTGATACAGCCTAAACTGGTATAATGACAGTAGGCTTTACTGATATAGCCTAAACTGGTATACTGACAGTAGGCTTTACTGATATAGCCTAAACCAGTAAACTGACAGTAGGCTTTACTGATATAGCCTAAACCAAAACTGACAGTAGGCTTTACTGATATAGCCCCAACTGGACAGTAGGGCTTTACTGATATAGCCTAAGCTGGTATACTGACAGTAGGCTTTACTGATATAGCCTAAACTGATATACTGACAGTAGGCTTTACTGATATAGCCTAAACTGACAGTAGGCTTTACTGATATAGCCTAAACTGACAGTAGGCTTTACTGATATAGCCTAAACTGGTATACTGACAGTAGGCTTTACTGATATAGCCTAAACTGGTATACTGACAGTAGGCTTTACTGATATAGCCTAAACTGACAGTAGGCTTTACTGATATAGCCTAAACTGGTATACTGACAGTAGGCTTTACTGATATAGCCTAAACTGGTATACTGACAGTAGGCTTTACTGATGTAGCCTAAACTGGTAAAACTGACAGTAGGCTTTACTGATGTAGCCTAAACTGGTATCCTGACAGTAGGCTTTACTGATATAGCCTAAACCGGTAAACTGACAGTAGGCTTTACTGATATAGCCTAAACTGGTACACTGACAGTAGGCTTTACTGATATAGCCTAAACCAGTAAACTGACAGTAGGCTTTACTGACAGCTAAACTGGTATACTGACAGTAGGCTTTACTGATATAGCCTAAACCGGTAAACTGACAGTAGGCTTTACTGATATAGCCTAAACTGGTACACTGACAGTAGGCTTTACTGATATAGCCTAAACTGACAGTAGGCTTATAGCTACAGTAGGCTTTACTGATATAGCCTAAACTGACAGTAGGGTTTTACTGATATAGCCTAAACTGACAGTAGGCTTTACTGATATAGCCTAAACTGGTAAACTGGCAGTAGGCTTTACTGATATAGCCTAAACTGACAGTAGGCTTTACTGATATAGCCTAAACTGGTATAGCCTGACAGTAGGCTTTACTGATATAGCCTAAACTGGTGCTTTACTGATATAGCCTAAACTGGTATACTGAAAGTAGCCTAAACTGCAAACTGACAGTAGGCTTTACTGATATAGCCAAAACTGGTACACTGACAGTAGGCTTTACTGATATAGCCTAAACTGACAGTAGGCTTTACTGATATAGCCTAAACTGACAGTAGACTTTACTGATATAGCCTAAACTGGTATACTGACAGTAGGCTTTACTGATATAGCCTAAACTTGTAAACTGACAGTAGGCTTTACTGATATAGCCTAAACTGACAGTAGGCTTTACTGATGTAGCCTAAACTGGTATACTGACAGTAGGCTTT
The DNA here is from genome assembly GCF_021184085.1 of Oncorhynchus gorbuscha. Taxonomy (NCBI): domain Eukaryota; kingdom Metazoa; phylum Chordata; class Actinopteri; order Salmoniformes; family Salmonidae; genus Oncorhynchus; species Oncorhynchus gorbuscha. Next base: position 14,259 of record NW_025749811.1, on the reverse strand, counting down.
ACTGATATAGCCTAAACTGGTAAACTGACAGTAGGCTTTACTGATGTAGCCTAAACTGGTATACTGACAGTAGGCTTTACTGATATAGCCTAAACTGGTAAACTGACAGTAGCCTTTACTGATATAGCCTAAACTGGTAAACTTACAGTAGGCTTTACTGATATAGCCTAAACTGGTATACTGACAGTAGGCTTTACTGATATAGCCTAAACCAGTAAACTGACAGTAGGCTTTACTGATACAGCCTAAACTGGTATACTGACAGTAGGCTTTACTGATATAGCCTAAACTGGTAAACTGACAGTAGGGGCTTACTGATGTAGCCTAAACTGGTACACTGACAGTAGGCTTTACTGATATAGCCTAAACCGGTAAACTGACAGTAGGCTTTACTGATGTAGCCTAAACTGGTATACTAACAGTAGGATTTACTGATATAGCCTAAACTGACAGTAGGCTTTACTGATATAGCCTAAACTGACAGTAGGCTTTACTGATGTAGCCTAAACTGGTATACTGACAGTAGGCTTTACTGATATAGCCTAAACTGGTACACTGACAGTAGGCTTTACTGATATAGCCTAAACTGACAGTAGGCTTTACTGATATAGCCTAAACTGACAGTAGGCTTTACTGATATAGCCTAAACTGACAGTAGACTTTACTGATATAGCCTAAACTGGTATACTGACAGTATGCTTTACTGATATAGCCTAAACTGGTAAACTGACAGTAGGCTTTACTGATACAGCCTAAACTGGTATAATGACAGTAGGCTTTACTGATATAGCCTAAACCTGACAGTAGGTTTTACTGATATAGCCCTAAAATAATGACAGTAGGCTTTACTGATATAGCCTAAACTGGTATACTGATACAGTAAACTGGTATACTGACAATGTTTTACTGATATAGCCTAAACCAGTAAACTGACAGTAGGCTTTACTGATATAGCCTAAACTGGTATACTGACAGTAGGCTTTACTGATATAGCCTAAGCTGGTATACTGACAGTAGGCTTTACTGATATAGCCTAAACTGATATACTGACAGTAGGCTTTACTGATATAGCCTAAACTGACAGTAGGCTTTACTGATATAGCCTAAACTGACAGTAGGCTTTACTGATATAGCCTAAACTGGTATACTGACAGTAGGCTTTACTGATATAGCCTAAACTGGTACTGACAGTAGGCTTTACTGATAAACTGACAGTAGGCTTTACTAAACTGGTATACTGACAGTAGGCTTTACTGATATAGCCTAAACTGGTATACTGACAGTAGGCTTTACTGATGTAGCCTAAACTGGTAAACTGACAGTAGGCTTTACTGATGTAGCCTAAACTGGTATCCTGACAGTAGGCTTTACTGATATAGCCTAAACCGTAAACTGACAGTAGGCTTTACTGATATAGCCTAAACTGGTATACTGACAGTAGGCTTTACTGATATAGCCTAAACCGGTAAACTGACAGTAGGCTTTACTGATACAGCCTAAACTGGTATACTGACAGTAGGCTTTACTGATATAGCCTAAACCGCAAACTGACAGTAGGCTTTACTGATATAGCCTAAACTGGTACACTGACAGTAGGCTTTACTGATATAGCCTAAACTGACAGTAGGCTTTACTGATATAGCCTAAACTGACAGTAGGCTTTACTGATATAGCCTAAACTGACAGTAGGCTTTACTGATATAGCCTAAACTGACAGTAGACTTTACTGATATAGCCTAAATGGTATATAGCCTTAAACTGGTAAACTGACAGCAGGCTTTACTGATACAGCTAAACTGGTATACTGACAGTAGGCTTTATATAGCCAAAAACTGGTACACTGATAGGCTTTACTAAACTGACAGTAGGCTTTACTGATATAGCCTAAACTGACAGTAGACTTTACTGATATAGCCTAAACTGGTATAATGACAGTAGGCTTTACTGATATAGCCTAAACTTGTAAACTGACAGTAGGCTTTACTGATATAGCCTAAACTGACAGTAGGCTTTACTGATGTAGCCTAAACTGGTATACTGACAGTAGGCTTTACTGATATAGCCTAAACTGGTAAACTGACAGTAGGCTTTACTGATGTACAGCCTAAACTGGTATACTGACAGTAGGCTTTACTGATATAGCCTAAACTGGTAAACTGACAGTAGCCTTTACTGATATAGCCTAAACTGGTAAACTTACAGTAGGCTTTACTGATATAGCCTAAACTGGTATACTGACAGTAGGCTTTACTGATATAGCCTAAACCAGTAAACTGACAGTAGGCTTTACTGATACAGCCTAAACTGGTATACTGACAGTAGGCTTTACTGATATAGCCTAAACTGGTAAACTGACAGTAGGCTTTACTGATGTAGCCTAAACTGGTACACTGACAGTAGGCTTTACTGATATAGCCTAAACCCATAAACTGACAGTAGGCTTTACTGATACAGCCTAAACTGGTATACTAACAGTAGGATTTACTGATATAGCCTAAACTGACAGTAGGCTTTTACTGATATAGCTGACAGTAGGCTTTACTGATATAGCCTAAACTGGTATACTGACAGTAGGCTTTACTGATATAGCCTAAACTGGTACACTGACAGTAGGCTTTACTGATATAGCCTAAACTGACAGTAGGCTTTACTGATATAGCCTAAACTGAAGTAGGCTTTACTGATATAGCCTAAACTGACAGTAGACTTTACTGATATAGCCTAAACTGGTATACTGACAGTAGGCTTTACTGATATAGCCTAAACTGGTAAACTGACAGTAGGCTTTACTGATATAGCCTAAACTGGTATAATGACAGTAGGCTTTACTGATGTAGCCTAAACTGGTATACTGACAGTAGGCTTTACTGATATAGCCTAAACTGGTAAACTGACAGTAGGCTTTACTGATATAGCCTAAACTGGTATACTGACAGTAGGCTTTACTGATATAGCCTAAACTGGTAACAGTAGGCTTTACTGATATAGCCTAAACTGATATACTGACAGTAGGCTTTACTGATATAGCCTAAACTGACAGTAGGCTTTACTGATATAGCCTAAACTGACAGTAGGCTTTACTGATATAGCCTAAACTGGTATACTGACAGTAGGCTTTACTGATATAGCCAAACTGGTATACTGACAGTAGGCCTGATATAGCCTAAACTGACAGTAGGCTTTACTGATATAGCCTAAACTGGTATACTGACAGTAGGCTTTACTGATATAGCTAAACTGGTATACTGACAGTAGGCTTTACTGATGTAGCCTAAACTGGTAAACTGACAGTAGGCTTTACTGATGTAGCCTAAACTGGTATCCTGACAGTAGGCTTTACTGATATAGCCTAAACCGGTAAACTGACAGTAGGCTTTACTGATATAGCCTAAACTGGTACACTGACAGTAGGCTTTACTGATATAGCCCAGTAAACTGACAGTAGGCTTTACTGATACAGCCTAAACTGGTATACTGACAGTAGGCTTTACTGATATAGCCTAAACCGGTAAACTGACAGTAGGCTTTACTGATATAGCCTAAACTGGTACACTGACAGTAGGCTTTACTGATATAGCCTAAACTGACAGTGGATATACTGACAGTAGGCTTTACTGATATAGCCTAAACTGACAGTAGGCTTTACTGATATAGCCTAAACTGACAGTAGGCTTTACTGATATAGCCTAAACTGGTATACTGACAGTAGGCTTTACTGATATAGCCTAAACTGGTAAACTGACAGTAGGCTTTACTGATATAGCCAAAACTGGTACACTGACAGTAGGCTTTACTGATATAGCCTAAACTGACAGTAGGCTTTACTGATATAGCCTAAACTGACAGTAGACTTTACTGATATAGCCTAAACTGATATAAACTGGTACTGACAGTAGGCTTTACTGATATAGCCTAAACTTGTAAACTGACAGTAGGCTTTACTGATATAGCCTAAACTGACAGTAGGCTTTACTGATGTAGCCTAAACTGGTATACTGACAGTAGGCTTTACTGATATAGCCTAAACTGGTAAACTGACAGTAGGCTTTACTGATGTAGCCTAAACTGGTATACTGACAGTAGGCTTTACTGATATAGCCTAAACTGGTAAACTGACAGTAGCCTTTACTGATATAGCCTAAACTGGTAAACTTACAGTAGGCTTTACTGATATAGCCTAAACTGGTATACTGACAGTAGGCTTTACTGATATAGCCTAAACCAGTAAACTGACAGTAGGCTTTACTGATACAGCCTAAACTGGTATACTGACAGTAGGCTTTACTGATATAGCCTAAACTGGTAAACTGACAGTAGGCTTTACTGATGTAGCCTAAACTGGTACACTGACAGTAGGCTTTACTGATATAGCCTAAACCGGTAAACTGACAGTAGGCTTTACTGATGTAGCCTAAACTGGTATACTAACAGTAGGATTTACTGATATAGCCTAAACTGACAGTAGGCTTTACTGATATAGCCTAAACTGACAGTAGGCTTTACTGATGTAGCCTAAACTGGTATACTGACAGTAGGCTTTACTGATATAGCCTAAACTGGTACACTGACAGTAGGCTTTACTGATATAGCCTAAACTGACAGTAGGCTTTACTGATATAGCCTAAACTGACAGTAGGCTTTACTGATATAGCCTAAACTGACAGTAGACTTTACTGATATAGCCTAAACTGGTACACAGTATGCTTTACTGATATAGCCTAAACTGACAGTAGGCTTTACTGATACAGCCTAAACTGGTATAATGACAGTAGGCTTTACTGATATAGCCTAAACTGGTATACTGACAGTAGGCTTTACTGATACAGCCTAAATCAGTAAACAGTGGCTTTACTGATATAGCCTAAACAGGTATACTGACAGTAGGCTTTACTGATATAGCCTAAACTGGTATACTGACAGTAGGGGCACTGATATAGCCTAAAACTGATAGGCTTTAACCCTAAACTGACAGTAGGCTTTACTGATATAGCCTAAACTGACAGTAGGCTAATATAGCCTACTGAGTAGGCTTTACTGATATAGCCTAAACTGGTATACTGACAGTAGGCTTTACTGATATAGCCTAAACTGACACTGACAGTAGGCTTTACTGATATAGCCTAAACTGGTAAACTGACAGTATTTACTGATATAGCCTAAACTGGTATACTGACTGATGTAGCCTAAACTGGTAAACTGACAGTAGGCTTTACTGATGTAGCCTAAACTGGTATCCTAACAGTAGGCTTTACTGATATAGCCTAAACCGGTAAACTGACAGTAGGCTTTACTGATATAGCCTAAACTGGTACACTGACAGTAGGCTTTACTGATGCCTAAACCAGTAAACTGAAACTGGGTATACTGACAGTAGGCTTTACTGATATAGCTAAACTGGTAACTGACAGTAGGCTTTACTGATATAGCCTAAACTGGTACACTGACAGTGGCTTTACTGATATAGCCTAAACTGACAGTAGGCTTTACTGATATAGCCTAAACTGACAGTAGGCTTTACTGATATAGCCTAAACTGACAGTAGGCTTTACTGATATAGCCTAAACTGACAGTAGACTTTACTGATATAGAAACTGGTATACTGACAGTAGGCTTTACTGATATACTGACAAGGCTGAAACTACAGTAGCTTTACTGATATAACTGACAGTAGACTTTAATATAGCTGGTATACTGACAGTAGGCTTTACTGATATAGCCTAAACTGACACAGTAGGCTTTACTGATATAGCCTAAACTGACAGTAGGCTTTACTGATATAGCCTAAACTGGTATATGACAGTAGGCTTTACTGATATAGCCTAAACTGGTAAACTGACAGTAGGCTTTACTGATGTAGCCTAAACTGGTATACTGACAGTAGGCTTTACTGATATAGCCTAAACTGGTAAACTGACAGTACGCTTTACTGATATAGCCTAAACTGGTAAACTGACAGTAGGCTTTACTGATATAGCCTAAACTGGTATACTGGCAGTAGGCTTTACTGATATAGCCTAAACCAGTAAACTGACAGTAGGCTTTACTGATACAGCCTAAACTGGTATACTGACAGTAGGCTTTACTGATATAGCCTAAACCGGTAAACTGACAGTAGGCTTTACTGATACAGCCTAAACTGGTATACTGACAGTAGGCTTTACTGATATAGCCTAAACTGGTAAACTGACAGTAGGCTTTACTGATGTAGCCTAAACTGGTAAACTGACAGTAGGCTTTACTGATATAGCCTAAACTGACAGTAGGCTTTACTGACTGACAGTAGGCTTTACTGATGTAGCCTAAACTGGTAAACTGACAGTAGGCTTTACTGATATAGCCTAAACTGACACTGACAGTAGGCTTTACTGATATAGCCTAAACTGGTATACTGACAGTAGGCTTTACTGATATAGCCTAAACTGATATAGCCTAAACTGACAGTAGGCTTTGATATAGCCTAAACTGGTATACTGACAGTAGGCTTTACTGATATAGCCTAAACTGGTAAACTGACAGTAGGCTTTACTGATATAAACCTAAACTAGGCTTTACTGATATAGCCTAAACTGACAGTAGACTTTACTGATATAGCCTAAACTGGTATACTGACAGTATGCTTTACTGATATAGCCTAAACTGGTATACTGACAGTAGGCTTTACTGATACAGCCTAAACTGGTATACTGACAGTAGGCTTTACTGATATAGCCTAAACCAGTAAACTGACAGTAGGCTTTACTGATATAGCCTAAACTGGTATACTGACAGTAGGCTTTACTGATATAGCCTAAACCAGTAAACTGACAGTAGGCTTTACTGATATAGCCTAAACTGGTATACTGACAGTAGGCTTTACTGATATAGCCTAAGCTGGTATACTGACAGTAGGCTTTACTGATATAGCCTAAACTGATATACTGACAGTAGGCTTTACTGATATAGCCTAAACTGACAGTAGGCTTTACTGATATAGCCTAAACTGACAGTAGGCTTTACTGATATAGCCTAAACTGGTATACTGACAGTAGGCTTTACTGATATAGCCTAAACTGGTATACTGACAGTAGGCTTTACTGATATAGCCTAAACTGGTATACTGACAGTAGGCTTTACTGATATAGCCTAAACTGGTATACTGACAGTAGGCTTTACTGATGTAGCCTAAACTGGTAAACTGACAGTAGGCTTTACTGATGTAGCCTAAACTGGTATCCTGACAGTAGGCTTTACTGATATAGCCTAAACCGGTAAACTGACAGTAGGCTTTACTGATATAGCCTAAACTGGTACACTGACAGTAGGCTTTACTGATATAGCCTAAACCAGTAAACTGACAGTAGGCTTTACTGATACAGCCTAAACTGGTATACTGACAGTAGGCTTTACTGATATAGCCTAAACCGGTAAACTGACAGTAGGCTTTACTGATATAGCCTAAACTGGTACACTGACAGTAGGCTTTACTGATATAGCCTAAACTGACAGTAGGCTTTACTGATATAGCCTAAACTGACAGTAGGCTTTACTGATATAGCCTAAACTGACAGTAGGCTTTACTGATATAGCCTAAACTGACAGTAGACTTTACTGATATAGCCTAAACTGACAGTAGACTTTACTGATATAGCCTAAACTGGTATACTGACAGTAGGCTTTACTGAAACTATAGCTTTACTGAACACTGACAGTAGGCTTTACTGATATAGCCTAAACTGACTGACAGTAGGCTTTACTGATATAGCCTAAACTGACAGTAGGCTTTACTGATATAGCCTAAACTGGTATACTGACAGTAGGCTTTACTGATATAGCCTAAACTTGTAAACTGACAGTAGGCTTTACTGATATAGCCTAAACTGACAGTAGTCTTTACTGATGTAGCCTAAACTGGTAAACTGACAGTAGGCTTTACTGATATAGCCTAAACTGGTAAACTGACAGTAGGCTTTACTGATGTAGCCTAAACTGGTATACTGACAGTAGGCTTTACTGATATAGCCTAAACTGGTAAACTGACAGTAGCCTTTACTGATATAGCCTAAACTGGTAAACTTACAGTAGCTTTACTGATATAGCCTAAACTGGTAACTGACAGTAGGCTTTACTGATATAGCCTAAACTGACAGTAGGCTTTACTGATGTAGCCTAAACTGGTATACTGACAGTAGGCTTTACTGATATAGCCTAAACTGGTAAACTGACAGTAGGCTTTACTGATGTAGCCTAAACTGGTATACTGACAGTAGGCTTTACTGATATAGCCTAAACTGGTAAACTGACAGTAGCCTTTACTGATGTAGCCTAAACTGGTAAACTTACAGTAGGCTTTACTGATATAGCCTAAACTGGTATACTGACAGTAGGCTTTACTGATATAGCCTAAACCAGTAAACTGACAGTAGGCTTTACTGATACAGCCTAAACTGGTATACTGACAGTAGGCTTTACTGATATAGCCTAAACTGGTAAACTGACAGTAGGCTTTACTGATGTAGCCTAAACTGGTACACTGACAGTAGGCTTTACTGATATAGCCTAAACTGACAGTATGTAGCCTAAACTGACTAACAGTAGGCTTTACTGATATAGCCTAAACTGACACAGTAGGCTTTACTGATATAGCCTAAACTGACTGACAGTAGGCTTTACTGATGTAGCCTAAACTGGTATACTGACAGTAGGCTTTACTGATATAGCCTAAACTGGTACACTGACAGTAGGCTTTACTGATATAGCCTAAACTGACAGTAGGCTTTACTGATATAGCCCTAAACTGACAGTAGGCTTTACTGATATAGCCTAAACTGACAGTAGACTTTACTGATATAGCCTAAACTGGTATACTGACAGTATGCTTTACTGATATAGCCTAAACTGGTAAACTGACAGTAGGCTTTACTGATACAGCCTAAACTGGTATAATGACAGTAGGCTTTACTGATATAGCCTAAACTGGTAAACTGACAGTAGGCTTTACTGATGTAGCCTAAACTGGTATACTGACAGTAGGCTTTACTGATATAGCCTAAACCAGTAAACTGACAGTAGGCTTTACTGATATAGCCTAAACTGGTAAACTGACAGTAGGCTTTACTGATATAGCCTAAACTGGTAAACTGACAGTAGGCTTTACTGATATAGCCTAAACTGGTATACTGACAGTAGGCTTTACTGATATAGCCTAAACTGGTATACTGACAGTAGGCTTTACTGATATAGCCTAAACTGGTATACTGACAGTAGGCTTTACTGATATAGCCTAAACTGACAGTAGGCTTTACTGATATAGCCTAAACTGACAGTAGGCTTTACTGATATAGCCTAAACTGGTATACTGACAGTAGGCTTTACTGATATAGCCTAAACTGGTATACTGACAGTAGGCTTTACTGATATAGCCTAAACTGACAGTAGGCTTTACTGATATAGCCTAAACTGGTATACTGGCAGTAGGCTTTACTGATATAGCCTAAACTGGTATACTGGCAGTAGGCTTTACTGATATAGCCTAAACCAGTAAACTGACAGTAGGCTTTACTGATACAGCCTAAACTGGTATCCTGACAGTAGGCTTTACTGATATAGCCTAAACCGTAAACTGACAGTAGGCTTTACTGATATAGCCTAAACTGGTACACTGACAGTAGGCTTTACTGATATAGCCTAAACCAGTAAACTGACAGTAGGCTTTACTGATACAGCCTAAACTGGTACACTGACAGCAGGCTTTACTGATATAGCCCTAAACTGACAGTAGGCTTTACTGATATAGCCTAAACTGACGGTAGGCTTTACTGATATAGCCTAAATACTGACAGTAGGCTTTGATATAGCCTAAACTGACAAGGCTTTACTGATATAGCCTAAACTATACTGACAGTAGGCTTTACTGATATAGCCTAAACTGACAGTAGGCTACTGATATAGCCAAAACTGACAGTAGGCTTTACTGATATAGCCTAAACTGACAGTAGGCTTTACTGATATAGCCTAAACTGACAGTAGGCTTTACTGATATAGCCTAAACTGGTATACTGACAGTAGGCTTTACTTATATAGCCTAAACTGACAGTAGGCTTTACTGATATAGCCTAAACTGACAGTAGTCTTTACTGATGTAGCCTAAACTGGTAAACTGACAGTAGGCTTTACTGATATAGCCTAAACTGGTAAACTGACAGTAGGCTTTACTGATGTAGCCTAAACTGGTATACTGACAGTAGGCTTTACTGATATAGCCTAAACTGGTAAACTGACAGTAGCCTTTACTGATATAGCCTAAACTGGTAAACTTACAGTAGGCTTTACTGATATAGCCTAAACTGGTATACTGACAGTAGGCTTTACTGATATAGCCTAAACTGACAGTAGGCTTTACTGATGTAGCCTAAACTGGTATACTGACAGTAGGCTTTACTGATATAGCCTAAACTGGTAAACTGACAGTAGGCTTTACTGATGTAGCCCTAAACTGGTATACTGACAGTAGGCTTTACTGATATAGCCTAAACTGGTAAACTGGACAGCAGCCTTACTGATATAGCCTAAACTGGTAAACTTACAGTAGGCTTTACTGATATAGCCTAAACTGGTATACTGACAGTAGGCTTTACTGATATAGCCTAAACCAGTAAACTGACAGTAGGCTTTACTGATACAGCCTAAACTGGTATACTGACAGTAGGCTTTACTGATATAGCCTAAACTGGTAAACTGACAGTAGGCTTTACTGATGTAGCCTAAACTGGTACACTGACAGTAGGCTTTACTGATATAGCCTAAACGGTAAACTGACAGTAGGCTTTACTGATGTAGCCTAAACTGGTATACTAACAGTAGGATTTACTGATATAGCCTAAACTGACAGTAGGTATAACTGATATAGCCTAAACTGACAGTAGGCTTTACTGATGTAGCCTAAACTGGTATACTGACAGTAGGCTTTACTGATATAGCTAAAACTGGTACACTGACAGTAGGCTTTACTGATATAGCCTAAACTGACAGTAGGCTTTACTGATATAGCCTAAACTGACAGTAGGCCTTACTGATATAGCCCAAAACTGACAGTAGACTTTACTGATATGGCCACAAACTGGTATACTGACAGTATGCTTTATGATATAGCCTAAAACTGAGCAAACTGACAGTAGGCTTTACTGATACAGCCTAAACTGGTATAATGACAGTAGGCTTTACTGATATAGCCTAAACTGGTATACTGACAGTAGGCTTTACTGGATACAGCCTAAACTGGTATACTGACAGTAGGCTACTGATATAGCCTAAACCAGTAAACTGACAGTAGGCTTTACTGATATAGCCTAAACTGGTATACTGACAGTAGGCTTTACTGATATAGCCAAACCAGTAAACTGACAGTAGGCTTTACCGATATAGCCTAAACTGGTATACTGACAGTAAAGCTTACTGATATAGCCCTAAGCTGGTATACTGACAGTAGGCTTTACTGATATAGCCTAAAACTGATATACTGACAGTAGGCTTTACTGATATAGCCTAAACTGACAGTAGGCTTTACTGATATAGCCTAAACTGACAGTAGGCTTTACTGAATATAGCCTAAACTGGTATACTGACAGTAGGCTTTACTGATATAGCCTAAACTGGTATACTGACAGTAGGCTTTACTGATATAGCTAAACTGACAGTAGGCTTTACTGATATAGCCTAAACTGGTATACTGACAGTAGGCTTTACTGATATAGCCTAAACTGGTATACTGACAGTAGGGCTTTACTGATGTAGCCTAAACTGGTAAACTGACAGTAGGCTTTGCTGATGTAGCCTAAACTGGTATCCTGACAGTAGGCTTTACTGATATAGCCTAAACCGGGCAAACTGACAGTAGGCTTTACTGATACTAGCTAAACTGGTACACTGACAGTAGGCTTTACTGATATAGCCTAAACCAGTAAACTGACAGTAGGCTTTACTGATACAGCCTAAACTGGTACACTGACAGTAGGCTTTACTGATATAGCCTAAACTGACAGTAGGCTTTACTGATATAGCCTAAACTGACAGTAGGCTTTACTGATATAGCCTAAACTGACAGTAGGCTTTACTGATATAGCCTAAACTGACAGTAGACTTTACCGATATAGCCTAAAACTGGTATACTGACAGTAGGCTTTACTGATATGCCTAAACTGGTAAACTGACAGTAGGCTTTACTGATACAGCCTAAACTGGTATACTGACAGTGAGGCTTTACTGATATAGCCTAAAAAACCGGTAACAAAGGCTTTACTGGTACACTGACAACAGTAGACGTACTGGGATACAGCCTAAACTGACAGTAGGCTTTACTGATATAGCCTAAACTGACAGTAGACTTTACTGATATAGCCTAAACTGGCATAATGACAGTAGGCTTTTACTGATATAGCCTAAACTTGTACACTGACAGTAGGCTTTACTGATATAGCCTAAACTGACAGTAGTCTTTACTGATGTAGCCTAAACTGGTAAACTGACAGTAGACTTTACTGATATAGCCTAAACTGGTAAACTGACAGTAGGCTTACTGATGTAGCCTAAACTGGTATACTGACAGTAGGCTTTACTGATATAGCCTAAACTGGTAAACTGACAGTAGCCTTTACTGATATAGCCTAAACTGGTAAACTTACAGTAGGCTTTACTGATATAGCCTAAACTGGTATACTGACAGTAGGCTTTACTGATATAGCCTAAACTGACAGTAGGCTTTACTGATGTAGCCTAAACTGAGTATACTGACAGTAGGCTTTACTGATATAGCCTAAACCAGTAAACTGACAGTAGGCTTTACTGATATAGCCTAAACTGGTATACTGACAGTAGGCTTTACTGATATAGCCTAAACCAGTAAACTGACAGTAGGCTTTACTGATATAGCCTAAACTGGTATACTGACAGTAGGCTTTACTGATATAGCCTAAGCTGGTATACTGACAGTAGGCTTTACTGATATAGCCTAAACTGATATACTGACAGTAGGCTTTACTGATATAGCCTAAACTGACAGTAGGCTTTACTGATATAGCCTAAACTGACAGTAGGCTTTACTGATATAGCCTAAACTGGTATACTGACAGTAGGCTTTACTGATATAGCCTAAACTGGTATACTGACAGTAGGCTTTACTGATATAGCCTAAACTGACAGTAGGCTTTACTGATATAGCCTAAACTGGTATACTGACAGTAGGCTTTACTGATATAGCCTAAACTGGTATACTGACAGTAGGCTTTACTGATGTAGCCTAAACTGGTAAACTGACAGTAGGCTTTACTGATGTAGCCTAAACTGGTATCCTGACAGTAGGCTTTACTGATATAGCCTAAACCGGTAAACTGACAGTAGGCTTTACTGATATAGCCTAAACTGGTACACTGACAGTAGGCTTTACTGATATAGCCTAAACCAGTAAACTGACAGTAGGCTTTACTGATACAGCCTAAACTGGTACACTGACAGTAGGCTTTACTGATATAGCCTAAACTGACAGTAGGCTTTACTGATATAGCCTAAACTGACAGTAGGCTTTACTGATATAGCCTAAACTGACAGTAGGCTTTACTGATATAGCCTAAACTGACAGTAGACTTTACTGATATAGCCTAAACTGGTATACTGACAGTAGGCTTTACTGATATAGCCTAAACTGACAGTAGGCTTTACTGATATAGCCTAAACTGGTATACTGACAGTAGGCTTTACTTATATAGCCTAAACTGACAGTAGGCTTTACTGATATAGCCAAAACTGGTACACTGACAGTAGGCTTTACTGATATAGCCTAAACTGACAGTAGGCTTTACTGATATAGCCTAAACTGACAGTAGACTTTACTGATATAGCCTAAACTGGTATACTGACAGTAGGCTTTACTGATATAGCCTAAACTTGTAAACTGACAGTAGGCTTTACTGATATAGCCTAAACTGACAGTAGTCTTTACTGATGTAGCCTAAACTGGTAAACTGACAGTAGGCTTTACTGATATAGCCTAAACTGGTAAACTGACAGTAGGCTTTACTGATGTAGCCTAAACTGGTATACTGACAGTAGGCTTTACTGATATAGCCTAAACTGGTAAACTGACAGTAGCCTTTACTGATATAGCCTAAACCAGTAAACTGACAGTAGGCTTTACTGATGTAGCCTAAACTGGTACACTGACAGTAGGCTTTACTGATATAGCCTAAACCGGTAAACTGACAGTAGGCTTTACTGATGTAGCCTAAACTG
>NW_025749810.1:5000-22426 GCF_021184085.1 Oncorhynchus gorbuscha | reverse complement strand
TTCCATCTACCATTTAGTTTCCATTTGGTTTCCATCTACTGTTTTTGGTTTCCATTTAGTTTCCATCTAGTTTCCATCTACTGTTTAGTTTTTCCATCTACTGTTTAGTTTCCATTTAGTTTCCATTTACCCATCTACTGTTTAGTTTTTTAGTTTCCATTTAGTTTCCATTTACTGTTTAGTTTCCATTTAGTTTCCATTTAGTTTCCATCTACTGTTTAGTTTCCATCTTAGTTTCCATCTACTGTTTTTTCCAGTTTCCATTTAGTTTCCATCTACTGTTTAGTTTCCATTTAGTTTCCATCTACTGTTTTAGTTTCCATTTAGTTTCCATCTACTAATTTAGTTTCCATTTAGTTTCCATCTACTGTTTAGTTTCCATCTCTACTGTTTTAGTTTCCATCTACTGTTTAGTTTCTATCTCTACTGTTTAGTTTCCATTTAGTTTCTCTACTGTTTAGTTTCCATTTAGTTTCCATCTACTGTTTAGTTTTCCATCTACTGTTTGGTTTTTCCATCTACTGTTTAGTTTCCATCTAGTTTCTATCTACTGTTTAGTTTCCATTTAGTTTCTGTTTAGTTTCCATCTACTGTTTTTTCCAGTTTCCATCTACTGTTTAGTTTCCATCTAGTTTCCATCTACTGTTTAGTTTCCATTAGTTTCCATCTACTGTTTAGTTTCCATCTAGTTTCCATCTACTGTTTAGTTTCCATTTAGTTTCCATCTACTGTTTAGTTTCCATCTACCATTTAGTTTCCATTTAGTTTCCATCTACTGTTTAGTTTCCATCTACTGTTTAGTTTCCATTTAGTTTCCATCTACTGTTTAGTTTCCATCTAGTTTCCATCTACTGTTTAGTTTCCATTTAGTTTCCATCTACTGTTTAGTTTCCGTCTGCTGTTTGGTTCCATCTAGTTTTCCATCTAATCTAGTTTCCATCTACTGTTTAGTTTCCATCTACTGTTTAGTTTCCATTTAGTTTCCATCTACTGTTTAGTTTCCATCTACTGTTTAGTTTCCATTTGTTTAGTTTCCATCTACTGTTTAGTTTCCATCTACTGTTTTTTCCATCTACTGTTTAGTTTCCATCTACTGTTTAGTTTCCATCTACTGTTTAGTTTCCATTTAGTTTCCATCTACTGTTTAGTTTCCATCTACTGTTTAGTTTCCATCTACTGTTTAGTTTCCATCTACTGTTTAGTTTTTCCATTTAGTTTCCATCTACTGTTTAGTTTCCATTTAGTTTCCATCTACTGTTTAGTTTCCATCTATTTAGTTTCCATCTACTGTTTCCATTTAGTTTAGTTTCCATTTAGTTTCCATCTACTGTTTAGTTTCCATTTAGTTTCCATCTGCTGTTTAGTTTCCATTTAGTTTTTCCATCTACTGTTTAGTTTCCATCTACTGTTTAGTTTCCATCTACTGTTTAGTTTCCATCTACCATTTAGTTTCCATCTACTTAGTTTCCATCTACTGTTTAGTTTCCATCTACTGTTTAGTTTTCCATCTAGTTTCCATCTACTGTTTAGTTTCCATTTAGTTTCCATCTACTGTTTAGTTTCCATCTACTGTTTAGTTTCCATCTACTGTTTAGTTTCCATTTAGTTTCCATCTACTGTTTAGTTTCCATCTAGTTTCCATCTACTGTTTAGTTTCCATCTACTGTTTAGTTTCCATCTACTGTTTTGTTTAGTTTCCATTTAGTTTCCATCTACTGTTTAGTTTCCATCTACTGTTTTTTCCATTTCCATCTACTGTTTCCATCTAGTTTCTCTACTGTTTAGTTTCCATCTACTGTTTAGTTTCCATCTACTGTTTGTTTAGTTTCCATCTACTGTTTAGTTTCCATCTACTGTTTAGTTTCCATCTACTGTTTAGTTTCCATCTAGTTTCCATCTACTGTTTAGTTTCCATCTACTGTTTAGTTTCCATCTACTGTTTAGTTTCCATCTACTGTTTAGTTTCCATCTACTGTTTAGTTTCCATCTACTGTTTAGTTTCCATCTAGTTTCCATCTACTGTTTAGTTTCCATCTACTGTTTAGTTTCCATCTACTGTTTAGTTTCCATCTACTGTTTAGTTTCCATCTACTGTTTAGTTTCCATCTAGTTTCCATCTACTGTTTAGTTTCCATCTACTGTTTAGTTTCCATTTAGTTTCCATCTACTGTTTAGTTTCCATCTAGTTTCCATCTACTGTTTAGTTTCCATCTACTGTTTAGTTTCCATCTACTGTTTAGTTTCCATTTAGTTTCCATCTACTGTTTAGTTTCTATCTACTGTTTAGTTTCCATTTAGTTTCCATCTACTGTTTAGTTTCCATCTACTGTTTAGTTTCCATCTAGTTTCCATCTACTGTTTAGTTTCCATTTAGTTTCCATCTACTGTTTAGTTTCCATCTAGTTTCCATCTACTGTTTAGTTTCCATCTCTACTGTTTAGTTTCCATCTACTGTTTAGTTTCCATCTACTGTTTAGTTTCCATCTACTGTTTAGTTTCCATCTACTGTTTAGTTTCCATCTACTGTTTAGTTTCCATTTAGTTTCCATCTACTGTTTAGTTTCCATTTAGTTTCCATCTACTGTTTAGTTTCCATTTAGTTTCCATCTACTGTTTAGTTTCCATTTAGTTTCCATCTACTGTTTAGTTTCCATCTAGTTTCCATCTACTGTTTAGTTTCCATTTAGTTTCCATCTACTGTTTAGTTTCCATCTACTGTTTAGTTTCCATTTAGTTTCCATCTACTGTTTAGTTTCCATTTAGTTTCCATCTACTGTTTAGTTTCCATCTACTGTTTAGTTTCCATCTAGTTTCCATCTACTGTTTAGTTTCCATCTAGTTTCCATCTACTGTTTATCTTTCCACTGTTTAGTTTCCATTTAGTTTCCATCTACTGTTTAGTTTCCATCTACTGTTTAGTTTTCCATCTACTGTTTAGTTTCCATTTAGTTTCTTGTTTAGTTTCCATCTACTGTTTAGTTTCCATTTAGTTTCCATCTACTGTTTAGTTTCCATCTACTGTTTAGTTTCCATTTAGTTTCCATCTACTGTTTAGTTTCCATTTAGTTTCCATCTACTGTTTAGTTTCCATCTACTGTTTAGTTTCCATTTAGTTTCCATCTACTGTTTAGTTTCCATTTAGTTTCCATCTACTGTTTAGTTTCCATTTAGTTTCCATCTACTGTTTAGTTTCCATTTAGTTTCCATCTACTGTTTAGTTTCCATTTAGTTTCCATCTACTGTTTAGTTTCCATCTACTGTTTAGTTTCCATTTAGTTTCCATCTACTGTTTAGTTTCCATCTACTGTTTAGTTTCCATCTACTGTTTAGTTTCCATCTACTGTTTAGTTTCCATTTAGTTTCCATCTACTGTTTAGTTTCCATCTAGTTTAGTTTCCATCTACTGTTTAGTTTCCATCTACTGTTTAGTTTCCATCTACTGTTTAGTTTCCATCTAGTTTCCATCTAGTTTTAGTTTCCATCTACTGTTTAGTTTCCATCCATCTACTGTTTAGTTTCCATCTACTGTTTAGTTTCCATCTACTGTTTAGTTTCCATCTACTGTTTAGTTTCCATCTACTGTTTAGTTTCCATCTACTGTTTAGTTTCCATCTACTGTTTAGTTTCCATCTACTGTTTAGTTTCCATCTACCATTTAGTTTCCATTTAGTTTCCATCTACTTTAGTTTAGTTTCCATCTACTGTTTAGTTTCCATCTACTGTTTAGTTTCCATCTACTGTTTAGTTTCCATCTAGTTTCCATCTACTGTTTAGTTTCCATCTCTACTGTTTAGTTTCCATCTACTGTTTAGTTTCCATTTAGTTTCCATCTACTGTTTAGTTTCCATCTACTGTTTAGTTTCCATCTACTGTTTAGTTTCCATCTACTGTTTAGTTTCCTATTTTAGTTTCCATCTACTGTTTAGTTTCCATTTAGTTTCCATCTACTGTTTAGTTTCCATCTACTGTTTAGTTTCCATCTACTGTTTAGTTTCCATTTAGTTTCCATTTACTGTTTAGTTTCCATTTACTCTCTACTGTTTAGTTTCCATTTTTAGTTTCCATCTACTGTTTAGTTTCCATTTAGTTTCCATCTACTGTTTAGTTTCCATCTAGTTTCCATCTACTGTTTAGTTTCCATTTAGTTTCCATCTACTGTTTAGTTTCCATCTAGTTTCCATCTACTGTTTAGTTTCCATCTACTGTTTAGTTTCCATTTAGTTTCCATCTACTGTTTAGTTTCCATCTAGTTTCCATCTACTGTTTAGTTTCCATTTAGTTTCCATCTACTGTTTAGTTTCCATCTACTGTTTAGTTTCCATCTAGTTTCCATCTACTGTTTAGTTTCCATCTACTGTTTAGTTTCCATCTACTGTTTAGTTTCCATCTACTGTTTAGTTTCCATCTACTGTTTAGTTTCCATTTAGTTTCCATCTACTGTTTAGTTTCCATTTAGTTTCCATCTACTGTTTAGTTTCCATCTACTGTTTAGTTTCCATCTACTGTTTAGTTTCCATCTACTGTTTAGTTTCCATCTACTGTTTAGTTTCCATTTAGTTTCCATCTACTGTTTAGTTTCCATCTACTGTTTAGTTTCCATCTACTGTTTAGTTTCCATTTAGTTTCCATCTACTGTTTAGTTTCCATCTAGTTTCCATCTACTGTTTAGTTTCCATCTAGTTTCCATCTACTGTTTAGTTTCCATCTACTGTTTAGTTTCCATTTAGTTTCCATCTACTGTTTAGTTTCCATCTACTGTTTAGTTTCCATCTACTGTTTAGTTTCCATCTACTGTTTAGTTTCTCTACTGTTTAGTTTCCATCTACTGTTTAGTTTCCATCTACTGTTTAGTTTCCATCTACTGTTTAGTTTCCATCTACTGTTTAGTTTCCATTTAGTTTCCATCTACTGTTTAGTTTCCATTTAGTTTCCATCTACTGTTTAGTTTCCATTTAGTTTCCATCTACTGTTTAGTTTCCATTTTTCCATCTACTGTTTAGTTTCCATTTAGTTTCCATCTACTGTTTAGTTTCCATTTAGTTTCCATCTACTGTTTAGTTTCCATTTAGTTTCCATCTACTGTTTAGTTTCCATTTCTCTACTGTTTAGTTTCCATCTACTCTACTGTTTAGTTTCCATCTACTGTTTAGTTTCCATCTACTGTTTAGTTTCCATTTAGTTTCCATCTACTGTTTAGTTTCCATTTAGTTTCCATCTACTGTTTAGTTTCCATTTAGTTTCCATCTACTGTTTAGTTTCCATCTACTGTTTAGTTTCCATCTACTGTTTAGTTTCCATTTAGTTTCCATCTACTGTTTAGTTTCCATCTACTGTTTAGTTTCCATCTACTGTTTAGTTTCCATTTAGTTTCCATCTACTGTTTAGTTTCCATTTAGTTTCCATCTACTGTTTAGTTTCCATCTACTGTTTAGTTTCCATTTAGTTTCCATCTACTGTTTCCATCTAGTTTCCATCTACTGTTTAGTTTCCATTTAGTTTCCATCTACTGTTTAGTTTCCATCTAGTTTCCATCTACTTTAGTTTCCATCTACTGTTTAGTTTCCATTTAGTTTCCATCTACTGTTTAGTTTCCATCTACTGTTTAGTTTCCATTTAGTTTCCATGTTTAGTTTCCATCTAGTTTCCATCTACTGTTTAGTTTCCATTTAGTTTCCATCTACTGTTTAGTTTCCATCTAGTTTCCATCTACTGTTTAGTTTCCATCTACTGTTTAGTTTCCATCTACTGTTTCATCTTTTTAGTTTCCATCTATTTAGTTTCCATCTACTGTTTAGTTTCCATCTAGTTTCCATCTACTGTTTAGTTTCCATCTACTGTTTAGTTTCCATTTAGTTTCCATCTACTGTTTAGTTTCCATCTACTGTTTAGTTTCCATTTAGTTTCCATCTACTGTTTAGTTTCCATTTAGTTTCCATCTACTGTTTAGTTTCCATTTAGTTTCCATCTACTGTTTAGTTTCCATCTAGTTTCCATCTACTGTTTAGTTTCCATCTACTGTTTAGTTTCCATTTAGTTTCCATCTACTGTTTAGTTTCCATCTACTGTTTAGTTTCCATCTACTGTTTAGTTTCCATCTACTGTTTAGTTTCCATCTACTGTTTCTAGTTTCCATCTACTGTTTAGTTTAGTTTCCATCTTTAGGTTTCCATTTAGTTTCCATCTACTGTTTAGTTTCCATTTAGTTTCCATCTACTGTTTAGTTTCCATCTACTGTTTAGTTTCCATCTACTGTTTAGTTTCCATCTACTGTTTAGTTTCCATCTACTGTTTAGTTTCCATTTAGTTTCCATCTACTGTTTAGTTTCCATCTACTGTTTAGTTTCCATTTAGTTTCCATCTACTGTTTAGTTTCCATCTACTGTTTAGTTTCCATCTACTGTTTCCATCTACTGTTTAGTTTCCATTTGTTTAGTTTCCATCTACTTTAGTTTCCATCTTAGTTTCCATCTACTGTTTAGTTTCCATTTAGTTTCCATCTACTGTTTAGTTTCCATCTAGTTTCCATCTACTGTTTAGTTTCCATCTACTGTTTAGTTTCCATCTACTGTTTAGTTTCCATCTACTGTTTAGTTTCCATCTACTGTTTAGTTTCCATTTAGTTTCCATACTGTTTAGTTTCCATCTACTTTCCATTTACTGTTTAGTTTCCATCTTGTTTAGTTTCCATCTACTGTTTAGTTTCCATCTACTGTTTAGTTTCCATCTACTGTTTAGTTTCCATCTAGTTTCCATCTACTGTTTAGTTTCCATCTACTGTTTAGTTTCCATTTAGTTTCCATCTACTGTTTAGTTTCCATTTAGTTTCCATCTACTGTTTAGTTTCCATCTAGTTTCTGTTTAGTTTCCATCTATCTACTGTTTAGTTTCCATCTAGTTTCCATCATCTACTGTTTAGTTTCCATCTAGTTTCCATCTACTGTTTAGTTTCCATCTACTGTTTAGTTTCCATCTACTGTTTAGTTTCCATCTACTGTTTAGTTTCCATCTACTGTTTAGTTTCCATTTATCTACTGTTTAGTTTCCATCTACTGTTTAGTTTCCATTTACTGTTTAGTTTCCATTTAGTTTCCATCTACTGTTTAGTTTCCATCTAGTTTCCATTTAGTTTCCATTACTGTTTAGTTTCCATTTAGTTTCCATCTACTGTTTAGTTTCCATCTACTGTTTAGTTTCCTATTTAGTTTTTCCATCTACTGTTTAGTTTCCATCTACTGTTTAGTTTCCATCTACTGTTTAGTTTCCATTTCCATTTAGTTTCCATCTACTGTTTAGTTTCCATTTAGTTTCCATCTACTGTTTAGTTTCCATTTAGTTTCCATCTACTGTTTAGTTTCCATTTAGTTTCCATCTACTGTTTAGTTTCCATTTAGTTTCCATCTACTGTTTAGTTTCCATCTACTGTTTAGTTTCCATCTACTGTTTAGTTTCCATCTACTGTTTAGTTTCCATCTACTGTTTAGTTTCCATCTACTGTTTAGTTTCCATCTACTGTTTATCTACTGTTTAGTTTCCATCTACTGTTTAGTTTCCATTTAGTTTCCATCTACTGTTTAGTTTCCATCTACTGTTTAGTTTCCATCTACTGTTTAGTTTCCATCTAGTTTCTCTACTGTTTAGTTTCCATCTACTGTTTAGTTTCCATCTAGTTTCCATCTACTGTTTAGTTTCCAGTTTCTATCTACTGTTTTTAGTTTCCATCTACTGTTTAGTTTCCATCTACTGTTTAGTTTCCATCCATCTACTGTTTAGTTTCCATCTAGTTTCCATCCATTTAGTTTCATCTACTGTTTAGTTTCCATTTTAGTTTCCATCTACTGTTTAGTTTCATTTAGTTTCCATCTACTGTTTAGTTTCCATCTAGTTTCCATTACTGTTTAGTTTCCATCTAGTTTCCATCTACTGTTTAGTTTCCATCTACTGTTTAGTTTCCATCTACTGTTTAGTTTCCATCTACTGTTTAGTTTCCATCTAGTTTCCATCTACTGTTTAGTTTCCATCTACTGTTTAGTTTCCATTTAGTTTCCATCTACTGTTTAGTTTCCATCTACTGTTTATCTACTGTTTAGTTTCCATCTACTGTTTAGTTTCATCATTTTAGTTTCCATCTACTGTTTAGTTTCCATCTACTCTACTGTTTAGTTTCCATCTACTGTTTAGTTTCCATCTACTGTTTAGTTTCCATTACTGTTTAGTTTCCATCTACCATTTAGTTTCCATCTACTGTTTAGTTTCCATCTACTGTTTAGTTTCATCTACTGTTTAGTTTCCATCTACTGTTTAGTTTCCATCTACTGTTTAGTTTCCATTAGTTTCCATCTACTGTTTAGTTTCCATCTAGTTTCCATCTACTGTTTAGTTTCCATCTACTGTTTAGTTTCCATTTAGTTTCCATCTACTGTTTAGTTTCCATCTAGTTTCCATCTACTGTTTAGTTTCCATTTGTTTAGTTTCCATCTACTGTTTAGTTTCCATTTAGTTTCCATCTACTGTTTAGTTTCCATCTACTGTTTAGTTTCCATCTAGTTTAGTTTCCATCTACTGTTTAGTTTCCATTTCCATCTACTGTTTAGTTTCCATCTACTGTTTAGTTTCCATTTAGTTTCCATCTACTGTTTAGTTTCCATTTAGTTTCCATCTTGTTTAGTTTCCATCTACTGTTTAGTTTCCATTAGTTTCCATCTACTGTTTAGTTTCCATTTAGTTTCCATTACTAGTTTCCATTTAGTTTCCATGTTTAGTTTCCATCTACTGTTTCCATTACTGTTTAGTTTCCATTTAGTTTCCATCTACTGTTTAGTTTCCATCTACTGTTTAGTTTCCATCTACTGTTTAGTTTCCATTTAGTTTCCATCTACTGTTTAGTTTCCATCTAGTTTCCATCTACTGTTTAGTTTCCATTTAGTTTCCATCTACTGTTTAGTTTCCATCTAGTTTCCATCTACTGTTTAGTTTCCATCTAGTTTCCATCTACTGTTTAGTTTCCATCTACTGTTTAGTTTCCATCTATGTTTAGTTTCCATCTACTGTTTCCATTTCTGTTTAGTTTCCATCTACTGTTTAGTTTCCATTTGTTTAGTTTCCATCTAGTTTCCATCTAGTTTCCATCTACTGTTTAGTTTCCATTTAGTTTCCATCTACTGTTTAGTTTCCATCTAGTTTCCATCTACTGTTTAGTTTCCATCCATCTACTGTTTAGTTTCCATCTAGTTTCCATCTACTGTTTAGTTTCCATCTACTGTTTAGTTTCCATCTAGTTTCCATGTTTAGTTTCCATTTAGTTTCCATCTACTGTTTAGTTTCCATCTACTGTTTAGTTTCCATTTAGTTTCCATCTACTGTTTAGTTTCCAGTTTCCATCTACTGTTTAGTTTCCATCTAGTTTCCATCTACTGTTTAGTTTCCATTTAGTTTCCATCTACTGTTTAGTTTCATCATGTTTAGTTTCCATCTACTGTTTCCATCTACCATCTACTGTTTAGTTTCCATCTACTGTTTAGTTTCCATCTACTGTTTAGTTTCCATCTACTGTTTAGTTTCCATTTAGTTTCCATCTACTGTTTAGTTTCCATCTTAGTTTTCTACTGTTTAGTTTCCATCTACTGTTTAGTTTCCATTTAGTTTCTACTGTTTAGTTTCCATCTACTGTTTAGTTTCCATTTAGTTTCCATCTACTGTTTAGTTTCCATCTACTGTTTAGTTTCCATCTACTGTTTAGTTTCCATCTACTGTTTAGTTTCCATCTAGTTTCCATCTACTGTTTAGTTTCCATCTACTGTTTAGTTTCCATCTAGTTTCCATCTACTGTTTAGTTTCCATCTACTGTTTAGTTTCCATCTACTGTTTAGTTTCCATCTACTGTTTAGTTTCCATCTACTGTTTAGTTTCCATCTACTGTTTAGTTTCCATCTAGTTTCCATCTACTGTTTAGTTTCCATCTACTGTTTAGTTTCCATCTACTGTTTAGTTTCCATCTAGTTTCCATCTACTGTTTAGTTTCCATCTAGTTTCCATCTACTGTTTAGTTTCCATCTACTGTTTAGTTTCCATCTACTGTTTAGTTTCCATTTAGTTTCCATCTACTGTTTAGTTTCCATCTACTGTTTAGTTTCCATTTAGTTTCCATCTACTGTTTAGTTTCCATTTAGTTTCCATTTAGTTTCCATTTAGTTTCCATCTACTGTTTAGTTTCCATCTACTGTTTAGTTTCCATCTACTGTTTAGTTTCCATCTACTGTTTAGTTTCCATTTAGTTTCCATTTACTGTTTAGTTTCCATTTAGTTTCCATCTACTGTTTAGTTTCCATCTACTGTTTAGTTTCCATCTACTGTTTAGTTTCCATCTACTGTTTAGTTTCCATCTACTGTTTAGTTTCCATCTACTGTTTAGTTTCCATCTACTGTTTAGTTTCCATCTACTGTTTATCTACTGTTTTCCATTTAGTTTCCATTTTTAGTTTCCACTGTTTAGTTTCCATTTAGTTTCCATCTACTGTTTAGTTTCCATTTAGTTTCCATCTACTGTTTAGTTTCCATTTAGTTTCCATCTACTGTTTAGTTTCCATTTAGTTTCCATCTACTGTTTAGTTTCCATTTAGTTTCCATCTACTGTTTAGTTTCCATTTAGTTTCCATCTACTGTTTAGTTTCCATTTAGTTTCCATCTACTGTTTAGTTTCCATTTAGTTTCCATCTACTGTTTAGTTTCCATTTAGTTTCCATCTACTCAGCCCAGTCAAAACTGTTCGCCGCCCTGGCCCCCCAATGGTGGAACAAACTCCCTCACGACGCCAGGACAGCGGAGTCAATCACCACCCTTCCGGAGACACCTGAAACCCCACCATCTTTAAGGAATACCTAGGATAGGTTAAGTAATCCCTCTCACCCCACCCCTAAGTTTTAGATGCACTATTGTTAAGTGACTGTCCCACTGGATGTCATAAGGTGAATGCACCAATTTGTAAGTCGCTCTGGATAAGAGCGTCTGCTAAATGACTTAAATGTAATGTAAATGTACTGTTTAGTTTCCATCTACTGTTTAGTTTCCATTTAGTTTCCATCTACTGTTTAGTTTCCATCTACTGTTTAGTTTCCATCTACTGTTTAGTTTCCATCTACTGTTTAGTTTCCATCTAGTTTCCATCTACTGTTTAGTTTCCATCTACTGTTTAGTTTCCATCTACTGTTTAGTTTCCATCTACTGTTTAGTTTCCATTTAGTTTCCATCTACTGTTTAGTTTCCATTTAGTTTCCATCTACTGTTTAGTTTCCATCTACTGTTTAGTTTCCATTTAGTTTCCATCTACTGTTTAGTTTCCATCTAGTTTCCATCTACTGTTTAGTTTCCATCTACTGTTTAGTTTCCATCTACTGTTTAGTTTCCATCTACTGTTTAGTTTCCATCTACTGTTTAGTTTCCATTTAGTTTCCATCTACTGTTTAGTTTCCATCTACTGTTTAGTTTCCATCTACTGTTTAGTTTCCATCTACTGTTTAGTTTCCATCTACTGTTTAGTTTCCATCTACTGTTTAGTTTCCATCTACTGTTTAGTTTCCATTTACTGTTTAGTTTCCATTTAGTTTCCATCTACTGTTTAGTTTCCATCTAGTTTCCATCTACTGTTTAGTTTCCATCTACTGTTTAGTTTCCATCTACTGTTTAGTTTCCATCTACTGTTTAGTTTCCATCTACTGTTTAGTTTCCATCTACTGTTTAGTTTCCATCTACTGTTTAGTTTCCATTTAGTTTCCATCTACTGTTTAGTTTCCATCTACTGTTTAGTTTCCATCTACTGTTTAGTTTCCATCTACTGTTTAGTTTCCATCTACTGTTTAGTTTCCATCTAGTTTCCATCTACTGTTTAGTTTCCATCTACTGTTTAGTTTCCATCTACTGTTTAGTTTCCATCTAGTTTCCATCTACTGTTTAGTTTCCATTTAGTTTCCATCTACTGTTTAGTTTCCATCTACTGTTTAGTTTCCATCTACTGTTTAGTTTCCATCTAGTTTCCATCTACTGTTTAGTTTCCATCTAGTTTCCATCTACTGTTTAGTTTCCATCTACTGTTTAGTTTCCATCTACTGTTTAGTTTCTATCTACTGTTTAGTTTCCATTTAGTTTCCATCTACTGTTTAGTTTCCATCTACTGTTTAGTTTCCATTTAGTTTCCATCTACTGTTTAGTTTCCATTTAGTTTCCATTTAGTTTCCATTTAGTTTCCATCTACTGTTTAGTTTCCATCTACTGTTTAGTTTCCATCTACTGTTTAGTTTCCATCTACTGTTTAGTTTCCATCTACTGTTTAGTTTCCATCTACTGTTTAGTTTCCATTTAGTTTCCATTTACTGTTTAGTTTCCATTTAGTTTCCATCTACTGTTTAGTTTCCATCTACTGTTTAGTTTCCATTTAGTTTCCATCTACTGTTTAGTTTCCATTTAGTTTCCATCTACTGTTTAGTTTCCATCTACTGTTTAGTTTCCATCTACTGTTTAGTTTCCATCTACTGTTTAGTTTCCATTTACTGTTTAGTTTCCATTTAGTTTCCATCTACTGTTTAGTTTCCATCTAGTTTCCATCTACTGTTTAGTTTCCATCTACTGTTTAGTTTCCATCTACTGTTTAGTTTCCATCTACTGTTTAGTTTCCATCTACTGTTTAGTTTCCATCTAGTTTCCATCTACTGTTTAGTTTCCATCTAGTTTCCATCTACTGTTTAGTTTCCATCTACTGTTTAGTTTCCATTTACTGTTTAGTTTCCATTTAGTTTCCATCTACTGTTTAGTTTCCATCTACTGTTTAGTTTCCATCTACTGTTTAGTTTCCATCTACTGTTTAGTTTCCATTTAGTTTCCATCTACTGTTTAGTTTCCATTTAGTTTCCATCTACTGTTTAGTTTCCATCTACTGTTTAGTTTCCATTTAGTTTCCATCTACTGTTTAGTTTCCATTTAGTTTCCATCTACTGTTTAGTTTCCATCTACTGTTTAGTTTCCATCTAGTTTCCATCTACTGTTTAGTTTCCATCTAGTTTCCATTTAGTTTCCATTTAGTTTCCATTTAGTTTCCATTTAGTTTCCATTTAGTTTCCATTTAGTTTCCATTTCAGTTTCCATTTAGTTTCCATTTAGTTTCCATTTAGTTTCCATTTAGTTTCCATTTAGTTTCCATTTAGTTTCCATCTACTGTTTAGTTTCCATTTAGTTTCCATCTACTGTTTAGTTTCCATTTAGTTTCCATCTACTGTTTAGTTTCCATCTTTAGTTTCCATCTACTGTTTAGTTTCCATTTAGTTTCCATCTACTGTTTAGTTTCCATCTAGTTTCCATCTACTGTTTAGTTTCCATTTAGTTTCCATCTACTGTTTAGTTTCCATCTACTGTTTAGTTTCCATTTAGTTTCCATCTACTGTTTAGTTTCCATTTAGTTTCCATCTACTGTTTAGTTTCCATCTAGTTTCCATCTACTGTTTAGTTTCCATTTAGTTTCCATCTACTGTTTAGTTTCCATCTAGTTTCCATCTACTGTTTAGTTTCCATTTAGTTTCCATCTACTGTTTAGTTTCCATCTACTGTTTAGTTTCCATCTACTGTTTAGTTTCCATCTACTGTTTAGTTTCCATCTACTGTTTAGTTTCCATCTACTGTTTAGTTTCCATCTACTGTTTAGTTTCCATTTAGTTTCCATCTACTGTTTAGTTTCCATTTAGTTTCCATCTACTGTTTAGTTTCCATTTAGTTTCCATCTACTGTTTAGTTTCCATCTACTGTTTAGTTTCCATTTAGTTTCCATCTACTGTTTAGTTTCCATTTAGTTTCCATCTACTGTTTAGTTTCCATCTACTGTTTAGTTTCCATCTACTGTTTAGTTTCCATCTACTGTTTAGTTTCCATTTAGTTTCCATCTACTGTTTAGTTTCCATCTACTGTTTAGTTTCCATTTAGTTTCCATCTACTGTTTAGTTTCCATTTAGTTTCCATCTACTGTTTAGTTTCCATCTACTGTTTAGTTTCCATCTACTGTTTAGTTTCCATTTACTGTTTAGTTTCCATTTAGTTTCCATCTACTGTTTAGTTTCCATTTAGTTTCCATCTACTGTTTAGTTTCCATCTACTGTTTAGTTTCCATCTACTGTTTAGTTTCCATCTACTGTTTAGTTTCCATCTACTGTTTAGTTTCCATCTACTGTTTAGTTTCCATTTAGTTTCCATCTACTGTTTAGTTTCCATCTACTGTTTAGTTTCCATCTACTGTTTAGTTTCCATCTACTGTTTAGTTTCCATTTAGTTTCCATCTACTGTTTAGTTTCCATTTAGTTTCCATCTACTGTTTAGTTTCCATCTACTGTTTAGTTTCCATCTAGTTTCCATCTACTGTTTAGTTTCCATCTACTGTTTAGTTTCCATCTAGTTTCCATCTACTGTTTAGTTTCCATCTAGTTTCCATCTACTGTTTAGTTTCCATCTACTGTTTAGTTTCCATCTAGTTTATCTACTGTTTTTCCATCTACTGTTTAGTTTCCATTTAGTTAGTTTCCATCTACTGTTTAGTTTCCATCTACTGTTTAGTTTCCATCTACTGTTTAGTTTCCATCTTTAGTTTCCATCTACTGTTTAGTTTCCATCTTAGTTTCCATCTACTGTTTAGTTTCCATCTACTGTTTAGTTTCCATCTACTGTTTAGTTTCCATTTAGTTTCTCTACTGTTTAGTTTCCATCTACTGTTTAGTTTCCATTTAGTTTCCATCTACTGTTTAGTTTCCATCTATGTTTAGTTTCCATTTAGTTTCCATTTAGTTTCCATCTACTGTTTAGTTTCCATCTACTGTTTAGTTTCCATTTAGTTTCCATCTACTGTTTAGTTTCCATCTACTGTTTAGTTTCCATTTAGTTTCCATCTACTGTTTAGTTTCCATCTACTGTTTAGTTTCCATCTACTGTTTAGTTTCCATTTAGTTTCCATCTACTGTTTAGTTTCCATCTACTGTTTAGTTTCCATTTAGTTTCCATTTAGTTTCCATTTAGTTTCCATCTACTGTTTAGTTTCCATCTTTCCTGTTTAGTTTCCATCTACTGTTTAGTTTCCATCTACTGTTTAGTTTCCATCTACTGTTTAGTTTCCATCTACTGTTTAGTTTCCATCTACTGTTTAGTTTCCATCTACTGTTTAGTTTCCATTTAGTTTCCATTTACTCTACTGTTTAGTTTCCATTTAGTTTCCATCTACTGTTTAGTTTCCATCTACTGTTTAGTTTCCATTTAGTTTCCATCTACTGTTTAGTTTCCATCTACTGTTTAGTTTCCATCTACTGTTTAGTTTCCATCTACTGTTTAGTTTCCATCTACTGTTTAGTTTCCATCTACTGTTTAGTTTCCATCTACTGTTTAGTTTCCATCTACTGTTTAGTTTCCATTTAGTTTCCATTTACTGTTTAGTTTCCATTTAGTTTCCATCTACTGTTTAGTTTCCATCTACTGTTTAGTTTCCATCTTTACTCTTTTAGTTTCCATCTACTGTTTAGTTTCCATCTACTGTTTAGTTTCCATCTAGTTTCCATCTACTGTTTAGTTTCCATTTAGTTTCCATCTACTGTTTAGTTTCCATCTCTACTGTTTAGTTTCCATCTACTGTTTAGTTTCCATGTTTACTGTTTAGTTTCCATCTACTGTTTAGTTTCCATTTAGTTTCCATCTACTGTTTAGTTTCCATTTAGTTTCCATCTACTGTTTAGTTTCCATTTACTGTTTAGTTTCCATCTAGTTTCCATCTTAGTTTCCATCTACTGTTTCCATTTAGTTTCCATCTACTGTTTAGTTTCCATCTACTGTTTAGTTTCCATTTAGTTTCCATCTACTGTTTAGTTTCCATCTACTGTTTAGTTTCCATCTACTGTTTAGTTTCCATTTAGTTTCCATCTACTGTTTAGTTTCCATCTACTGTTTAGTTTCCATCTACTGTTTAGTTTCCATCTACTGTTTAGTTTCCATCTACTGTTTAGTTTCCATTTAGTTTCCATCTACTGTTTAGTTTCCATTTAGTTTCCATCTACTGTTTAGTTTCCATCTACTGTTTAGTTTCCATTTAGTTTCCATCTACTGTTTAGTTTCCATCTAGTTTCCATCTACTGTTTAGTTTCCATTTAGTTTCCATCTACTGTTTAGTTTCCATCTACTGTTTAGTTTCCATCTACTGTTTAGTTTCCATCTACTGTTTAGTTTCCATCTACTGTTTAGTTTCCATCTACTGTTTAGTTTCCATCTACTGTTTAGTTTCCATTTAGTTTCCATCTACTGTTTAGTTTCCATTTAGTTTCCATCTACTGTTTAGTTTCCATCTAGTTTCCATCTACTGTTTAGTTTCCATCTACTGTTTAGTTTCCATCTACTGTTTAGTTTCCATCTACTGTTTAGTTTCCATCTACTGTTTAGTTTCCATCTACTGTTTAGTTTCCATCTACTGTTTAGTTTCCATTTAGTTTCCATCTACTGTTTAGTTTCCATTTGTTTAGTTTCCATCTACTGTTTAGTTTCCATTTAGTTTCCATACTGTTTAGTTTCCATTTAGTTTCCATCTACTGTTTAGTTTCCATTTAGTTTCCATCTACTGTTTAGTTTCCATCTACTAGTTTCCATTTTAGTTTCCATCTACTGTTTAGTTTCCATTTAGTTTCCATCTACTGTTTAGTTTCCATTTAGTTTCCATCTACTGTTTAGTTTCCATTTAGTTTCCATCTACTGTTTAGTTTCCATCTACTGTTTAGTTTCCATTTAGTTTCCATCTACTGTTTAGTTTCCATCTACTGTTTAGTTTCCATTTAGTTTCCATCTACTGTTTAGTTTCCATTTAGTTTCCATCTACTGTTTAGTTTCCATTTAGTTTCCATCTACTGTTTAGTTTCCATTTAGTTTCCATCTACTGTTTAGTTTCCATCTACTGTTTAGTTTCCATCTACTGTTTAGTTTCCATCTAGTTTCCATCTACTGTTTAGTTTCCATCTACTGTTTAGTTTCCATCTAGTTTCCATCTACTGTTTAGTTTCCATCTACTGTTTAGTTTCCATCTACTGTTTAGTTTCCATCTAGTTTCCATCTACTGTTTAGTTTCCATTTAGTTTCCATCTACTGTTTAGTTTCTACTTTTAGTTTCCATCTACTGTTTAGTTTCCATCTACTGTTTAGTTTCCATCTACTGTTTAGTTTCCATCTACTGTTTAGTTTCCATCTACTGTTTAGTTTCCATCTAGTTTCCATCTACTGTTTAGTTTCCATCTACTGTTTAGTTTCCATCTACTGTTTAGTTTCCATCTACTGTTTAGTTTCCATCTACTGTTTAGTTTCCATCTACTGTTTAGTTTCCATCTACTGTTTAGTTTCCATCTACTGTTTAGTTTCCATTTAGTTTCCATTTACTG
>NW_025749809.1:0-22439 GCF_021184085.1 Oncorhynchus gorbuscha | reverse complement strand
GTGTAGTGGCGGCAGGGTAGCCTAGTGGTTAGAGTGGAGGGCGGCAGGTAGCCTAGTGGTTAGAGTGTAGGGGCGGCAGGTAGCCTGGTGGTTGGAGTGTAGGGGCGACAGGTAGCCTAGTGGTTAGAGTGTAGGGGCGGCAGGTAGCCTAGTGGTTAGAGCGTAGGGGCGGCAGGTAGCCTAGTGGTTAGAGTGTAGGGCGGCAGGTAGCCTAGTGGTTAGAGTGTAGGGGCGGCAGGTAGCCTAGTGGTTAGAGTGTAGGGGCGGCAGGTAGCCTAGTGGTTAGAGTGTAGGGCGGCAGGTAGCCTAGTGGTTAGAGTGGAGGGCGGCAGGTAGCTTAGTGGTTAGATTGTAGGGGCGGCAGGTAGCCTAGTGGTTAGAGTGTAGGGGTGGCAGGTAGCCTAGTGGTTAGAGTGGAGGGGCGGCAGGTAGCCTAGTGGTTAGAGTGGAGGGCGGCAGGTAGCCTAGTGGTTAGAGTGTAGGGCGGCAGGTAGCCTAGTGGTTAGAGTGTAGGGCGGCAGGTAGCCTAGTGGTTAGAGTGTAGGGCGGCAGGTAGCCTAGTGGTTAGAGTGTAGGGCGGCAGGTAGCCTAGTGGTTAGAGTGTAGGGGCGGCAGGTAGCCTAGTGGTTAGAGTGTAGGGCGGCAGGTAGCCTAGTGGTTAGAGTGTAGGGGCGGCAGGTAGCCTAGTGGTTAGAGTGTAGGGGCGACAGGTAGCCTAGTGGTTAGAGTGTAGGGGCGGCAGGTAGCCTAGTGGTTAGAGTGTAGGGCGGCAGGTAGCCTAGTGGTTAGAGTGTAGGGGGCGGCAGGTAGCCTAGTGGTTAGAGTGTAGGGGCGGCAGGTAGCCTAGTGGTTAGAGTGTAGGGGCGGCAGGTAGCCTAGTGGTTAGAGTGTAGGGGCGGCAGGTAGCCTAGTGGTTAGAGTGGAGGGGCGGCAGGTAGCTTAGTGGTTAGATTGTAGGGGCGGCAGGTAGCCTAGTGGTTAGAGTGTAGGGGCGGCAGGTAGCCTAGTGGTCAGAGTGGAGGGCGGCAGGTAGCCTAGTGGTTAGAGTGTGGGGCGGCAGGTAGCCTAGTGGTTAGAGTGTAGGGGCGGCAGGTAGCCTAGTGGTTAGAGTGTAGGGGCGGCAGGTAGCCTAGTGGTTAGAGTGTAGGGGCGGCAGGTAGCCTAGTGGTTAGAGTGTAGGGGCGGCAGGTAGCCTAGTGGTTAGAGTGTAGGGGCGGCAGGTAGCCTAGTGGTTAGAGTGTAGGGGCGGCAGGGAGCCTAGTGGTTAGAGTGTAGGGCGGCAGGTAGCCTAGTGGTTAGAGTGTAGGGGCGGCAGGTAGCCTAGTGGTTAGAGTGTAGGGGCGGCAGGTAGACTAGTGGTTAGAGTGTAGAGGAGGCAGGTAGCCTTGTGGTTAGAGTGGAGGGGCGGCAGGTAGCCTAGTGGTTAGAGTGTAGGGGCGGCAGGTAGCCTAGTGGTTAGAGTGTAGGGGCGGCAGGTAGCCTAGTGGTTAGAGTGTAGGGGCGGCAGGTAGCCTAGTGGTTAGAGTGGAGGGGCGGCAGGGAGCCTAGTGGTTAGAGTGGAGGGGCGGCAGGTAGCCTAGTGGTTAGAGTGTAGTTAACCCACTGTTCCCCTGAACGAGGCAGTTAACCCACTGTTCCCCTGAACGAGGCAGTTAACCCACTGTTCCCCTGAACGAGGCAGTTAACCCACTGTTCCCCTGAACGAGGCAGTTAACCCACTGTTCCCCTGAACGAGGCAGTTAACCCACTGTTCCCTGGTAGGCCGTCATTGTAAAATAATATTTTGTTCTGAACCGAGTTAAATAAAGGTATTTTCTTTCTAATTGTATATTCTGTCCAGTGACAGTTGATGTGTGTATTCATCATCATTCTGTTTGAAATTGTGTTTTTTTTCTTAAATCAGATCAGCTCGTGTCTAAAGCATAGAGCAGTATGGAACCCCATCATTGTCACTATAACTGACTTCAGATCAGCTCGTCTTTAAAGCATAGAGCAGTATGGAACCCCATCA
Organism: Oncorhynchus gorbuscha; assembly: GCF_021184085.1. Taxonomy (NCBI): domain Eukaryota; kingdom Metazoa; phylum Chordata; class Actinopteri; order Salmoniformes; family Salmonidae; genus Oncorhynchus; species Oncorhynchus gorbuscha. The sequence goes on along the minus strand of NW_025749809.1, from coordinate 20,428 downwards.
TTGTCACTATAACTGACTTCAGATCAGCTCGTCTTTAAAGCATAGAGCAGTATGGAACCCCATCATTGTCACTATAACTGACTTCAGATCAGCTCGTCTTTAAAGCATAGAGCAGTATGGAACCCCATCATTGTCACTATAACTGACTTCAGATCAGCTCGTCTCTAAAGCATAGAGCAGTATGGAACCCCATCATTGTCACTATAACTGACTTCAGATCAGCTCGTCTCTAAAGCATAGAGCAGTATGGAACCCCATCATTGTCACTATAACTGACTTCAGATCAGCTTGTCTTTAAAGCATAGAGCAGTATGGAATCCCATCATTAACTATAACTGACTTCAGATCAGCTGGTTTCTAAAGCATAGAGCAGTATGGAACCCCATCATTAACTATAACTGACTTCAGATCAGCTGGTTTCTAAAGCATAGAGCAGTATGGAACCCCATCATTAACTATAACTGACTTCAGATCAGCTGGTTTCTAAAGCATAGAGCAGTATGGAACCCCATCATTAACTATAACTGACTTCAGATCAGCTGGTTTCTAAAGCATAGAGCAGTATGGAACCCCATCATTGTCACTATAACTGACTTCAGATCAGCTCGTCTTTAAAGCATAGAGCAGTATGGAATCCCATCATTAACTATAACTGACTTCAGATCAGCTGGTTTCTAAAGCATAGAGCAGTATGGAACCCCATCATTAACTATAACTCACTTCAGATCAGCTGGTTTCTAAAGCATAGAGCAGTATGGAACCCCATCATTAACTATAACTGACTTCAGATCAGCTGGTTTCTAAAGCATAGAGCAGTATGGAACCCCATCATTGTCACTATAACTGACTTCAGATCAGCTCGTCTTTAAAGCATAGAGCAGTATGGAACCCCATCATTGTCACTATAACTGACTTCAGATCAGCTCGTCTTTAAAGCATAGAGCAGTATGGAACCCCATCATTAACTATAACTGACTTCAGATCAGCTCGTCTTTAAAGCATAGAGCAGTATGGAACCCCATCATTGTCACTATAACTGACTTCAGATCAGCTCGTCTTTAAAGCATAGAGCAGTATGGAACCCCATCATTGTCACTATAACTGACTTCAGATCAGCCTGTCTTTAAAGCATAGAGCAGTATGGAACCCCATCATTGTCACTATAACTGACTTCAGATCAGCTCGTCTCTAATGCATAGAGCAGTATGGAACCCCATCATTGTCACTATAACTGACTTCAGATCAGCTCGTCTCTAAAGCATAGAGCAGTATGGAACCCCATCATTGTCACTATAACTGACTTCAGATCAGCTCGTCTCTAATGCATAGAGCAGTATGGAACCCCATCATTGTCACTATAACTGACTTCAGATCAGCTTGTCTCTAAAGCATAGAGCAGTATGGAACCCCATCATTGTCACTATAACTGACTTCAGATCAGCTCGTCTCTAATGCATAGAGCAGTATGGAATCCCATCATTAACTATAACTGACTTCAGATCAGCTTGTCTCTAAAGCATAGAGCAGTATGGAACCCCATCATTGTCACTATAACTGACTTCAGATCAGCTCGTCTCTAAAGCATAGAGCAGTATGGAACCCCATCATTGTCACTATAACTGACTTCAGATCAGCTTGTCTTTAAAGCATAGAGCAGTATGGAACCCCATCATTGTCACTATAACTGACTTCAGATCAGCTCGTCTCTAAAGCATAGAGCAGTATGGAACCCCATCATTGTCACTATAACTGACTTCAGATCAGCTTGTCTTTAAAGCATAGAGCAGTATGGAACCCCATCATTAACTCTAACTGACTTCAGATCAGCTGGTTTCTAAAGCATAGAGCAGTATGGAACCCCATCATTGTCACTATAACTGACTTCAGATCAGCTGGTCTTTAAAGCATAGAGCAGTATGGAACCCCATCACTAACTATAACTGACTTCAGATCAGCTGGTTTCTAAAGCATAGAGCAGTATGGAACCCCATCATTGTCACTATAACTGACTTCAGATCAGCTGGTCTTTAAAGCATAGAGCAGTATGGAACCCCATCACTAACTATAACTGACTTCAGATCAGCTTGTCTTTAAAGAGGCAATATGCAGTTGCTACATCTATTTCTAAATTAATGATATCTACCCATTGATTCTTGAAGAATATGACTCATGAGTTTAGTTCAACTGTCATTTAACATCAGAACCCCAAAATATAAGCTTGTTTTACACCATTGTTTGTAAACAAAATAACTATAAACAAACAATATATAGCCTCAAAAGACGGTTAAAACTATAAATGTTGATCTCACGGATGGTCAGTCCTTGAATCCATAGCTCTGTCCATGAATTTGAGAGTGATTTACATTTCTCCAGCTCTTTACCCGAACCAGCAGGGCTGTTTTGTTATAGTTTCAACCTGCTGACTGGAGCTTTAAAGGGAAGCTGCAGTTGTTGAGGGTTAACTCAGGTCGCACAAGATCCAAGGCAAAAGTCAATGTCCGTACACATGCCCAGGATGTCGTGAGATGACTTGAAAACCGTCCACTAGGGACAGCGGTGAGCCCTATTACCATCCAGTTTGTGGTTTGCTGTTGTGGGACAGAGATTGAGGAAGGTGGAGCCGTGAGCTCCGTGTGTCGCTTGTTCAATGTTTTTTTTGTCGGTTTTAACAAACCTTTACTCTAACCTTTACTTTAACCCTGACCTTAACCCTGACCTTAACCCTGACCTTAACCCTGACCTTAACCCTTACCTCAACCCTTACCTCAACCCTTACCTCAACCCTTAACCTTAACCCTGACCTTAACCCTACCCTTACCTTAACCCTTACCTTTACCCTTAACCTTTACCTTAACCCTGACCTTAACCCTTAACCCTTACCTTAACCCTTAATTTAACCCTGACCTTAACCCTTAACCCTTACCTTAACCCTTAATTTAACCCTTACCTTAACCCTTAATTTAACCCTGACCTTAACCCTTAATTTAACCCTTAACCCATACCTGAACCCTTAATTTAACCCTTACCTTAACCCTTAATTTAACCCTTACCTTAACCCTTAATTTAACCCTGACCTTAACCCTGACCTTAACCCTTACCTTAACATTTAACCCGTACCTGAACCCTTAATTTAACCCTTACCTTAACCCTTAATTTAACCCTTACCTTAACCCTTAATTTAACCCTTAATTTAACCCTTACCTTAACCCTGACCTTAACCCTTACCTTAACCCTTAATTTAACCCTGACCTTAACCCTTACCTTAACCCTTAATTTAACCCTTACCTTAACCCTTAATTTAACCCTTAATTTAACCCTTAATTTAACCCTTAATTTAACCCTTACCTTAACCCTTAATTTAACCCTTACCTTAACCCTTAATTTAACCCTGACCTTAACCCTTAACTTAACCCTTAACCCGTACCTTAACCCTTAATTTAACCCTTAATTTAACCCTTACCTTAACCCTTAATTTGACCCTTAATTTAACCCTGACCTTAACCATTCAGAATTTTTAAAAATGTTTATAAAAAAAAACATTATTTAACTAGTCAAGTCAGTTAAAACCTCTTACGATTCCCCATCCCGGATCCGGGATCGTGACTACGGCTCAAGCTCATTACCATAACCATACCTAAAAATATTTAACCTCCACACATTAACAAGTCCAATAACTCAAATGAAATATAAACATCTTGTTAATCTACCCAGCAAGTCAGATTTCTAAAATGTTTTACGGCGAAAACATAGCACATATTTATATTAGATAACCACCGAAACAAAAGGCAAGCGGCGGCCATTTTGTCCCAGAAAAAAATAAAATTTAAAAGTAGGATTAAAAAATTAATAATTCACTAACCTTTTGAAAATCTTCATCAGATGACAGTAATATTACATGTTACACAGTACATTTTTTTTCCAATAATATGCCATTTATATCCATAAATCTCGGTTTACAATGACGACATTTCAAAAAATGCTACTCAAATGTCCGGAGAAATGATGATAGCTCCGACAGATAGCGTCAGATAACAAGCAATAAACATGACTAAATATGCATGTTCTACATATATTTACAAAGATACACTTCTTCTTAATGCAACCGCCGTATTACATTTATTTTTAACGTTACAGACATCGTTCACTGGGCTATACTATGAGTCAGCGCTCAGATATTAGCACTATGTCTCCTCTACGTTTGGAGTCCACAGAAACCCCAAATAACCACGTAAATATTCCCTTACCTTTGATGTTCTTCCATCAGAAGACGTAGAAGGAGTCATACTTACCCAATACATCGTTTGGTTTCACGTTGTGTGTCCCTGTATTAGCATATGCTAACAGCTTCAGTTGAAATGTGTCAAAAATGACTTCTGGTCCAGCACTCTTGCGAATCAAACAACGCTAACAGACAATCCGGCTTTAAATTGCTGCATCATGGAAAAAGACGTTTTCCAAATCGTCCGCGAGCAAAAGAGTGCATGATTTTCAGAGGGACATGAGCAATTTCGCCCGCCAAACGTGCAGGGCTCATGGGATTCTCACAATGAACGCGCCACTTGAAAGCTAACATCGCGCTGAAGACATAGAAACTGTTCCTGGATCTGTAGCTGCCTGGGAGGGTGGGAGCCATGACGTCAAAGTTGACCCAACTTTTCTCTTCACAAGAGAGAGTTTGGGAGAAAGGCTGCCCTGGGAGTTCTGCTTTATATAGAGACATAATTTAAACGGTTTTAGAAACTTTAGAGTTTTCTATTCAATAATAATTTTTATATGCATATATTAGCAATTTTGGGAAAAAATATTTTCCGTTTACTATAGGTACGCACTTTCTCCAACAGGGGCAGTATAGAGGGGGAGTCTTAAGATTAAGAACAAATTCTTATTTACAATGACGGCCTACACCGGCCAAACCCGGATGATGCTGGGCCAATTGTGGGACTCCCAGTGACAGCCGGTTGTGATTAGCCTGGATTCGACCCCAAAAAATCACCAGAAAACAAACATAGAATTGCTTGACACGTTGGAAAATAAACCAAGAAAAAAACTAACTAGATTTAAAAACTACAATGTTATTTGGCCCTAAACAGAGTAGACAGCGACAGAATACTCCCAATCACGTCCAGTTGTGACAGGCTGCAATCGACACACACACGCATGCACACGCACACACACACCCAGAGAGACATCCTTTCCCAGACAGTATCTCTGATCCCTTCAAGACATCCTTCCCCCAGACAGGATCTCTGATCCCTTCTAGACATTCTTCCCCAGACAGTATCTCTGATCCCTTCTAGACATTCTTCCCCAGACAGTATCTCTGATCCCTTCTAGACATCCTTCCCCCAGACAGTATCTCTGATCCCTTCTAGACATCCTTCCCCCAGACAGTATCTCTGATCCCTTCTAGACATCATTCCACCAGACAGTATATCTCTGTAGATCTGAGAGTCTTAAAGCTGTTAGTTAAATCCAATACTCCAGCCGTTCATTAACTCAACGTAGCCCTCTAACAGTATGTTTTAAAGATGTCCCACAGTATTGGTTACACCTATCTAATAGTCTCAGATATACAGATGCTATGGTAGAGACGAGTGGTGTTGATTTGTTACTGGCGAACAGTCTGAATGCCTTCCACTAGGCCTAATAGATGAATGATTTAAACGTCTTTTTGTTATTCTCTATCCTTGTATGGCAGCGTGGTGTGCGTGCGTGCGTGCGTGCGCGTGCGCGCGCGCGTGTGTGCGTGCGTGTGTGTGTGTGTGATGGTTACTTATCGCTGGGTCTAGGGTCTGGCCATGTTGCTTTTTCAGCCTATCAGATGGTCCGCTCATGTGTGATATGATTGGTTGTTTGCTGGAGAGGAGAGGTTGGCGACACGCCTCATTACCCTTAGTACTCACTACCATATGGTCCTCTCTCTCTCTCTCTCTCTGTCTCTCTCTCTCGCTCTCTCTCTGTCGCTCTCAGTCTCACTCCCTATTTCTCTTTCTCTCTCTCTCTCTCTCCGTCTCTCTCCGTCTGTCTCTCTCTCTCCGTCTCTCTCCGTCTGTCTCTCTCTCTCGTCTCTCTCCGTCTGTCTCTCTCTCTCGTCTCTCTCCGTCTCTCTCTGTCTCTCTCCGCATGTCTCTCACTCTCCGTCTCTCTCTCTCCGTCTCTCTCTCTCCGTCTCTCTCCATCTGTCTCTCTCTCTCGTCTGTCTCTCTCCGTCTGTCTCTCTCCGTCTCTCTCCGCCTGTCTCTCACTCTCTGTCTCTCTCCGTCTCTCCCAGACCTCTATATCTCTATCCAGACCTCTATATCTCTATTCTGTCCTCCACCCAGACCTCTATCTCTCTATCCAGACCTCTATCTCTCTATCCAGACCTCTATATCTCTATACTATCCTCTATCCAGACCTCTATATCTCTATACTATCCTCTATCCAGACCTCTATATCTCTATCCAGACCTCTATCTCTCTATCCAGACCTCTATCCTCTATCCAGACCTCTATATCTCTATACTATCCTCTATCCAGACCTCTATATCTCTATACTATCCTCTATCCAGACCTCTATATCTCTATACTATCCTCTATCCAGACCTCTATATCTCTATCCAGACCTCTATATCTCTATCCAGACCTCTATCCTCTATCCAGACCTCTATATCTCTATCCAGACCTCTATCCTCTATCCAGACCTCTATATCTCTATACTATCCTCTATCCAGACCTCTATATCTCTATACTATCCTCTATCCAGACCTCTATATCTCTATACTATCCTCTATCCAGACCTCTATATCTCTATACTATCCTCTATCCAGACCTCTATATCTCTATACTATCCTCTATCCAGACCTCTATATCTCTATACTATCCTCTATCCAGACCTCTATATCTCTATACTATCCTCTATCCAGACCTCTATATCTCTATCCAGACCTCTATCTCTCTATCCAGACATCTATCTCTCTATCCAGACCTCTATCTCTCTATCCAGACCTCTTTATCTCTATTCTGTCCTCCATCCAGACCTCTATTCTGTCCTCCATCCAGACCTCTATCTCTCTATCCAGACCTCTATATCTCTATATTGTCCTCTATCCAGACCTCTATCTCCATCCAGATCTCTATCTCTCTATCCAGACCTCTATCTCGCCATACTGTCCTTGAAGTCTTGGCCTCTCTCCTGTCTGTTCCCTTGGCCTCTCTCCTGTCTGTTCCCTTGGCCTCTCTCCTATCTGTTACCTTGGCCTATCTCCTGTCTGTTCCCATTGCCTCTCTCCTGTCTGTTCCATAGGCCTCTCTCCTGTCTGTTCCCTTGGCCTCTCTCCTATCTGTTACCTTGGCCTATCTCCTGTCTGTTCCCATTGCCTCTCTCCTGTCTGTTCCATAGGCCTCTCTCCTGTCTGTTCCCTTGGCCTCTCTCCTATCTGTTACCTTGGTCTCTCTCCTGTCTGTTCCCTTGGTCTCTCTCCTGTCTGTTCCCTTGGTCTCTCTCCTGTCTGTTTCCTAGGCCACCTGTGTGTTTGCATGTAGCTGCTATCTGTCCGACCCCTCGGTTACATTGTTGTCAGCGTCCCTCTCCTCCTCTCCCCCTTTCTTCCCCTCCTCTCCCCCTTTCCTCCTCTCCCCCTCCCCTCCCCTCCTCTCCTCCTCCTCCTCTCCCCCTTTCCTCCTCTCCACCTTTCTTCCTCTCCTCCTCTCCTCCTCTCCCCCTCTCCTCCTCTCCCCTCTCCTCCTCTCCACATTTCTTCCTCTCCTCCCTCTCCCCCTCTCCTCCTCTCCCCCTCTCCTCCTCTCCCCCTTTCCTCCTCTGTTTATTGTCCTTTCCCAGGTCAGAGACAGGACAGTTTGCTGATGTGTTTGTGTTCTTTAAGGAATCATCTCACTCCTTCTCTCCATTTCCATTTGATTCATTTAGCAGACACTCTTATCCAGATTCACCTACAGTGAAACACATTTTCCTTCTATACCCACCTTTTTTGTTCAGACTGGTCCCCCGTGGGAATTGAACCCACAACCCTGACGTTGCAAGTGAGAGCGGGAAGGAGAGCGGGAAGTAGAGGGGGAAGGAGAAGGAGAGGGGGAAGGAGAGGGGGAAGGGGAAGGAGAGGGGGAAGGAGAAGGAGAGGGGAAGGAGAAGGAGAGGGGGAAGGAGAGGGGGAAGGAGAGGGGGAAGGAGAGGGGGAAGGAGAAGGAGAGGGGGAAGGAGAAGGAGAGGGGGAAGGAGAGGGAGAGGGGGAAGGGGAAGGAGAGGGGGAAGGAGAGGGGGAAGGAGAGGGAGAAGGAGAGGGGGAAGGAGAGGGGGAAGTAGGAGAGCAGGGGAAGTAGGAGAGCAGGGGAAGTAGGAGAGCAGGGGAAGTAGGAGAGCAGGGGAAGTAGAAGGAGAGCAGGGGAAGTAGAAGGAGAGCAGGGGAAGGAGAGGGGGAAGGAGAGGGGGAAGGAGAAGGAGAGACAGACAGGGAACAGAGGTGTGGCTATGTCTGCTTAGAGTTGGTGTTTGACAGTAAATTAACAATAAAGTTTGAATTTGAATGAGGATTTCACACTACGCTAGCCCATTCCAACCTCCATGTTCCAGCCACCATTCTACTCCAGAGAAGAAGAGAAGACTGCTGTCGACTCTGAGTGTCTGTCAAAGTACTGAACAGAGTGAAATGAGGAGAGGGTTGGATTTAGAGAAAGGGACAACTAGGAAAAGTGGGAAGGCAATTATAGAATGAGTATTTCTCTCTCTCTCATATAATAATAATAATAATAATATATGCCATTTAGCAGACGCTTTTATCCAAAGCGACTTACAGTCATGTGTGCATACATTCTACGTATGGGTGGTCCCGGGAATCGAACCCACTACCCTGGCGTTACAAGCGCCATGCTCTACCAACTGAGCTACAGAAGGACCATATCTCACTCTCTCTTTCTCTCTAAATTTCAATTGAATTAAATTTCTATTTAAGCAACTTTATTGTCATGGGAAACATATGCATACATTGCCAAAGCAAGTAAATTAGATAATAAACAAAATTGAGATAAACATTGAAAAAATGTATAGTAAACATTACACTCACAGAAGTTCCAAAAGAATAGAGACATTTAAAATGTCATATATTGTAACAATGTACAAATAGTTAAAGTACAAAAGGGAGAATAAATAAGCATAAATATGGGTTGTATTTACTATGGTGTTTGTTCTTCACTGGTTGCTCTTTCTCGTGGCAACAGGTCACAAATCTTGCTGCTGTGATGTCACACTGTGGAATTTCACCCAAAAGATATGAGAGTTTATCTACATTGTATTTGTTTTTTAATTCTTTGTGGATCTGTGTGATCTGAGGGAAATATGTGTGTCTCTAATATGGTCATACATTGGGCAGGAGGTTAGGAAGTGCAGCTCAGTTTCTTCTCTTGAGAGCCATGTCTGCCTACGGCAGCCTTTCTCAATAGCAAGGCTATGCTCACTGAGTCTGGAAATAGTCAAAGCTTTCCTTAAGTTTGGGTCAGTCACAGTGGTCAGGTATTCTGCCACTGTGTACTCTCTGTTTAGGGTCAGTCACAGTGGTCAGGTATTCTGCCACTCTCTGTTTAGGGTCAGTCACAGTGGTCAGGTATTCTGCCACTCTCTGTTTAGGGTCAGTCACAGTGGTCAGGTATTCTGCCACTCTCTGTTTAGGGTCAGTCACAGTGGTCAGGTATTCTGCCACTCTCTGTTTAGGGTCAGTCACAGTGGTCAGGTATTCTGCCACTCTCTGTTTAGGGTCAGTCACAGTGGTCAGGTATTCTGCCACTCTCTGTTTAGGGTCAGTCACAGTGGTCAGGTATTCTGCCACTCTCTGTTTAGGGTCAGTCACAGTGGTCAGGTATTCTGCCACTGTGTACTCTCTGTTTAGGGTCAGTCACAGTGGTCAGGTATTCTGCCACTCTCTGTTTAGGGTCAGTCACAGTGGTCAGGTATTCTGCCACTGTGTACTCTGTTTAGGGTCAGTCACAGTGGTCAGGTATTCTGCCACTCTCTGTTTAGGGTCAGTCACAGTGGTCAGGTATTCTGCCACTGTGTACTCTCTGTTTAGGGTCAGTCACAGTGGTCAGGTATTCTGCCACTCTCTGTTTAGGGTCAGTCACAGTGGTCAGGTATTCTGCCACTGTGTACTCTCTGTTTAGGGTCAGTCACAGTGGTCAGGTATTCTGCCACTGTGTACTCTCAGTTTAGGGTCAGTCACAGTGGTCAGGTATTCTGCCACTGTGTACTCTCTGTTTAGGGTCAGTCACAGTGGTCAGGTATTCTGCCACTGTGTACTCTCTGTTTAGGGTCAGTCACAGTGGTCAGGTATTCTGCCACTGTGTACTCTCAGTTTAGGGTCAGTCACAGTGGTCAGGTATTCTGCCACTGTGTACTCTCTGTTTAGGGTCAGTCACAGTGGTCAGGTATTCTGCCACTGTGTACTCTCTGTTTAGGACCAAATAACATTCTAGTTTTGAATTCTAGTTTGCTGTTTTCTCTGTTAATATTTTCCAATGTGTCAAGCAATCTATTCTATATTTCTTTTCTGGTGATTTTTTGGTGTCTACACCAAGATGTATCACAACCAGCTGTCATTGGAGTCCCATAGAGTCCCACGATTGGCCCAGCGTCGTCCAGGTTTGGCCGGGTAGGCCGTAATTGTAAATAAGAATTTGTTATTAACTGACTTGCCTAGTTAATTAAATAAAGGTTAAATAAAAAATACAATTTACATTTAAAAAAAATTGTGGTGCTGTCCTGGGGCTCTGTGGGGTTTGTTTGTATTTGTGAACAGAGCCCCAGGACCAGCTTGCTTAGGGGACTCTTCTCCAGGTTCATCTCTCTGTAGGTGATGGCTTTGTTATGGAAGGTTTGGGAATCGCTTCCTTTTAGGTGGTTGTAGAATTTAACGGCTCTTTTCTGGAGTTTGATAATTAGTGGGAGTCGGCCTATTTCTGCCCTGCATGCATTATTTGGTGTTTTACATTGTACACAAGGGATATCTTTGCAGAATTCTGCATGCAGAGTCTGAATTTGGTGTTTGTCCCATTTGTGAATTCTTGCTTGGTGAGTGGACCCCAGACCTCACAACCATAAAGGGCAGAGTTTAAAAGTAAAAGCCATATCTCAGGCGAATAAAAATAAAAGTTTAAGATGGGCAACAGAACACAGACACTGGACAGCGGAACTCTGCCTAGAAGGCCAGCATCCCGGAGTTGCCTTTTCACTGTTGTCGTTGAGACTGGTGTTTTGCGGATACTATTTAATGACGATGCCAGTTGAGAACTTCTGAGGCATCAGTTTCTCAAACTAGGCACTCTAATGTACTTGTCCTCTTGCTCAGTTGTGAACCGGGGCCTCCCAGTCCTCTTTCTATTCTGGTCAGGGCCAGTTTGCGCTGTTCTGTGAAGGGTACACAGCTTTGTACGTTCTTGGCTTTTTCTCGCATGGAATAACCTTCATTTCTCAGAACAAGAATAGACTGACGAGTTTCAGTTATTTGTTTCTGGCCATTTTGAGCCTGTAATCAAACCCACAAATGCTGATGTTCCAGATACTCAACTAGTCTAAAGAAGGCCAGTTTTATTGATTATTTAATAAGAACAACAGTTCTCAGCTGTGCTCACATAATTGCAAAAGGGTTTTCTAATGATCAATTAGCCTTTTTAAAATTATAAACTTGTATTAGCTAACACAATGTGCCCATTGGAACACAGGAGTGATGGTTGCTGATAATGGGCCTCTGTACGACTAAATCAAATAAAATCAAATCAAATTTTATTTGTCACATACACATGGTTAGCAGATGTTAATGCGAGTGTAGCGAAATGCTTGTGCTTCTAGTTCCGACAATGCAGTGATAACCAACAAGTAATCTAACTAACAATTCCAAAACTACTGTCTTATACACAGTGTAAGGGGATAAGGAACATGTACATAAGGATATATGAATGAGTGATGGTACAGAGCAGCATACAGTAGATGGTATCGAGTACAGTATATACATATGAGATGAGTGTGTAGACAAAGTAAACAAAGTGGCATAGTTAAAGTGGCTAGTGATACATGTGTTACATAAGGATGCAGTCGATGATGTAGAGTACAGTATATACATATGCATATGAGATGAATAATGTAGGGTAAGTAACATTATATAAGGTAGCATTGTTTAAAGTGGCTAGTGATATATTTACATCATTTCCCATCAATTCCCATTATTAAAGTGGCTGGAGTTGGGTCAGTGTCAATGACAGTGTGTTGGCAGCAGCCACTCAATGTTAGTGGTGGCTGTTTAACAGTCTGATGGCCTTGAGATAGAAGCTGTTTTTCAGTCTCTCGGTCCCAGCTTTGATGCACCTGTACTGACCTCGCCTTCTGGATGATAGCGGGGTGAACAGGCAGTGGTTCGGGTGGTTGATGTCCTTGATGATCTTTATGGCCTTCCTGTAACAACGGGTGGTGTAGGTGTGACTATGCATAGATAATAAACAGAGAGTAGCAGCAGTGTATATGTAGGTAGTGGTAAAGTGACTATGCATAGATAATAAACAGAGAGTAGCAGCAGTGTAGGTAGGGGTAAAGTGACTATGTATAGATAATAAACAGAGAGTAGCAGCAGTGTATATGTAGGTAGGGGTAAAGTGACTATGCATAGATAATAAACAGAGTAGCAGCAGTGTATATGTAGGTAGGGGTAAAGTGACTATGCATAGATAATAAACAGAGTAGCAGCAGTGTATATGTAGGTAGGGGTAAAGTGACTATGTATAGATAATAAACAGAGAGTAGCAGTAGTAGCAGCAGTGTATATGTAGGTAGGGGTAAAGTGACTATACATAGATAATAAACAGAGAGTAGCAGCAGTGTAGGTAGGGGTAAAGTGACTATGTATAGATAATAAACAGAGAGTAGCAGTAGTGTATATGTAGGTAGGGGTAAAGTGACTATGTATAGATAATAAACAGAGAGTAGCAGTAGTGTATATGTAGGTAGGGGTAAAGTGACTATGTATAGATAATAAACAGAGAGTAGCAGCAGTGTATATGTAGGTAGGGGTAAAGTGACTATGCATAGATAATAAACAGAGTAGCAGCAGTGTATATGTAGGTAGGGGTAAAGTGACTATGCATAGATAATAAACAGAGTAGCAGCAGTGTATATGTAGGTAGGGGTAAAGTGACTATGTATAGATAATAAACAGAGAGTAGCAGCAGTGTATATGTAGGTAGGGGTAAAGTGACTATGCATAGATAATAAACAGAGAGTAGCAGCAGTGTAGGTAGGGGTAAAGTGACTATGTATAGATAATAAACAGAGAGTAGCAGTAGTGTATATGTAGGTAGGGGTAAAGTGACTATGCATAGATAATAAACAGAGAGTAGCAGCAGTGTATATGTAGGTAGGGGTACAGTGACTATGTATAGATAATAAACAGAGAGTAGCAGCAGTGTATATGTAGGTAGGGGTAAAGTGACTATGCATAGATAATAAACAGAGAGTAGCAGCAGTGTATATGTAGGTAGGGGTAAAGTGACTATGCATAGATAATAAACAGAGAGTAGCAGCAGTGTATATGTAGGTAGGGGTACAGTGACTATGTATAGATAATAAACAGAGAGTAGCAGCAGTGTATATGTAGGTAGGGGTAAAGTGACTATGCATAGATAATAAACAGAGAGTAGCAGCAGTGTATATGTAGGTAGGGGTAAAGTGACTATGCATAGATAATAAACAGAGAGTAGCAGCAGTGTATATGTAGGTAGGGGTAAAGTGACTATGCATAGATAATAAACAGAGAGTAGCAGCAGTGTAGGTAGGGGTAAAGTGACTATGCATAGATAATAAACAGAGTAGCAGCAGTGTATATGTAGGTAGGGGTAAAGTGACTATGCATAGATAATAAACAGAGAGTAGCAGCAGTGTATATGTAGGTAGGGGTACAGTGACTATGTATAGATAATAAACAGAGAGTAGCAGCAGTGTATATGTAGGTAGGGGTAAAGTGACTATGCATAGATAATAAACAGAGAGTAGCAGCAGTGTATATGTAGGTAGGGGTAAAGTGACTATGCATAGATAATAAACAGAGAGTAGCAGCAGTGTATATGTAGGTAGGGGTAAAGTGACTATGCATAGATAATAAACAGAGAGTAGCAGCAGTGTAGGTAGGGGTAAAGTGACTATGCATAGATAATAAACAGAGTAGCAGCAGTGTATATGTAGGTAGGGGTAAAGTGACTATGTATAGATAATAAACAGAGAGTAGCAGCAGTAGCAGCAGTGTAGGTAGGGGTAAAGTGACTATGCATAGATAATAAACAGAGAGTAGCAGCAGTGTAGGTAGGGGTAAAGTGACTATGTATAGATAATAAACAGAGAGTAGCAGTAGTGTATATGTAGGTAGGGGTAAAGTGACTATGTATAGATAATAAACAGAGAGTAGCAGTAGTGTATATGTAGGTAGGGGTAAAGTGACTATGTATAGATAATAAACAGAGAGTAGCAGCAGTGTATATGTAGGTAGGGGTAAAGTGACTATACATAGATAATAAACAGAGAGTAGCAGCAGTGTAGGTAGGGGTAAAGTGACTATGTATAGATAATAAACAGAGAGTAGCAGCAGTGTATATGTAGGTAGGGGTAAAGTGACTATGCATAGATAATAAACAGAGAGTAGCAGCAGTGTATATGTAGGTAGGGGTAAAGTGACTATGTATATATAATAAACAGAGAGTAGCAGTAGTGTATATGTAGGTAGTGTTAAAGTGACTATGCATAGATAATAAACAGAGAGTAGCAGTAGTGTATATGTAGGTAGGGGTAAAGTGACTATGCATAGATAATAAACAGAGAGTAGCAGCAGTGTATATGTAGGTAGGGGTAAAGTGACTATGCATAGATAATAAACAGAGAGTAGCAGCAGTGTATATGTAGGTAGGGGTAAAGTGACTATGCATAGATAATAAACAGAGAGTAGCAGCAGTGTATATGTAGGTAGGGGTAAAGTGACTATGCATAGATAATAAACAGAGAGTAACAGCAGTGTATATGTAGGTAGGGGTAAAGTGACTATGCATAGATAATAAACAGAGTAGCAGCAGTGTATATGTAGGTAGGGGTAAAGTGACTATGCATAGATAATAAACAGAGAGTAGCAGCAGTGTAGGTAGGGGTAAAGTGACTATGTATAGATAATAAACAGAGAGTAGCAGCAGTGTATATGTAGGTAGGGGTAAAGTGACTATACATAGATAATAAACAGAGAGTAGCAGCAGTGTATATGTAGGTAGGGGTAAAGTGACTATGCATAGATAATAAACAGAGAGTAGCAGCAGTGTATATGTAGGTAGGGGTAAAGTGACTATGCATAGATAATAAACAGAGAGTAGCAGCAGTGTAGGTAGGGGTAAAGTGACTATGTATAGATAATAAACAGAGAGTAGCAGCAGTGTATATGTAGGTAGGGGTAAAGTGACTATACATAGATAATAAACAGAGAGTAGCAGCAGTGTATATGGGGGGGTTAGTTGATATAGTGTTGTGTCCAAAGCATGTTCCTCTAAACACCATGAGTGGAATCACAGCCGTTTGGCCTGGGTTGGGTTATTTGGCACGGGTTAGGGTTATTTTGCCCGGGTTAGGGTTATTTGGCCTGGGGTTAGGGTTATTTGGCCCGGGGTTAGGGTTATTTGGCCTGGGGTTAGGGTTATTTGGCCTGGGGTTAGGGTTATTTGGCCTGGGGTTAGGGTTATTTGGCCTGGGGTTAGGGTTATTTGGCCTGGGGTTAGGGTTATTTGGCCCGTGGTTAGGGTTATTTGGCCCGGGTTAGGGTTATTTGGCAGGGGTTGGGGTTATTTGGCCTGGGGTTAGTGTTATTTGGCCTGGGGTTAGTGTTATTTGGCCGGGGTTAGTGTTATTTGGCCGGGGTTAGGGTTATTTGGCCGGGGTTAGGGTTATTTGGCCTTATTTAGGGTTATTTGGCCTGGGTTTGGTTTTTTTGGCCGGGTGTTAGTGTTATTTGGCCTGGGTTAGTGTTATTTGGCCTGGGGTTAGTGTTATTTGGCCTGGGTTAGTGTTATTTGGCCTGGGTTAGTGTTATTTGGCCTGGGGTTAGGGTTATTTGGCCTGGGGTTAGGGTTATTTGGCCTGGGTTAGTGTTATTTGGCCTGGGTTAGTGTTATTTGGCCTGGGGTTAGTGTTATTTGGCCTGGGTTAGGGTTATTTGGCCTGGGTTAGTGTTATTTGGCCGGGGTTAGTGTTATTTGGCCTGGGGTTAGTGTTATTTGGCCTGGGGTTAGTGTTATTTGGCCTGGGGTTAGGGTTATTTGGCCTGGGGTTAGGGTTATTTGGCCTGGGGTAGTGTTATTTGGCCTGGGTTAGTGTTATTTGGCCGGGGTTAGGGTTATTTGGCCGGGGTTAGGGTTATTTGGCCGGGGTTAGTGTTATTTGGCCGGGGTTAGTGTTATTTGGCCGGGGTTAGTGTTATTTGGCCTGGGTTAGTGTTATTTGGCCTGGGGTTAGGGTTATTTGGCCTGAGGTTAGGGTTATTTGGCCTGGGGTTAGGGTTATTTGGCCTGGGGTTAGGGTTATTTGGCCCGTGGTTAGGGTTATGGCCCGGGGTTAGGGTTATTTGGCCCGGGTTAGGGTTATTTGGCCTGGGGTTGGGGTTATTTGGCCTGGGGTTAGTGTTATTTGGCCTGGGGTTAGTGTTATTTGGCCGGGGTTAGTGTTATTTGGCCTGGGGTTAGGGTTATTTGGCCGGGGTTAGGGTTATTTGGACTTATTTAGGGTTATTTGGCCTGGGTTTGGGTTATTTGGCCTGGGTTAGGGTTATTTGGCCGGGGTTTGGGTTATTTGGCCGGGGTTAGTGTTATTTGGCCTGGGGTTAGTGTTATTTGGCCTGGGGTTAGTGTTATTTGGCCTGGGGTTAGTGTTATTTGGCCTGGGTTAGTGTTATTTGGCCTGGGTTAGTGTTATTTGGCCGGGGTTAGTGTTATTTGGCCTGGGTTAGGGTTATTTGGCCGGGGTTAGTGTTATTTGGCCTGGGGTTAGGGTTATTTGGCCGGGGTTAGGGTTATTTGGCCGGGGTTAGTGTTATTTGGCCTGGGGTTAGGGTTATTTGGCCTGGGGTTAGGGTTATTTGGCCTGGGGTTAGGGTTATTTGGCCTGGGTTAGTGTTATTTGGCCTGGGGTTAGTGTTATTTGGCCTGGGGTTATGGTTATTTGGCCTGGGGTTAGGGTTACTTGGCCTGGGGTTAGGGTTATTTGGCCTGGGGTTAGGGTTATTTGGCCTGGGGTTAGGGTTATTTGGCCTGGGGTAGGGTTATTTGGCCTGGGGTTAGGGTTATTTGGCCTGGGGTTAGTGTTATTTGGCCTGGGGTTAGGGTTATTTGGCCTGGGGTTAGGGTTATTTGGCCTGGGGTTAGGATTATTTGGCCTTGGGTTAGGGTTATTTCTGCTGGGGTTAGGGTTATTTGGCCTGGGGTTAGGGTTATTTGGCCTGGGGTTAGGGTTATTTGGCCTGGGGTTAGTGTTATTTGGCCTGGGGTTAGGGTTATTTGGCCTGGGGTTAGGGTTATTTGGCCTGGGTTAGTGTTATTTGGCCTGGGTAGGGTTATTTGGCCTGGGGTTAGTGGTATTTGGCCTGGGTTAGTGATATTTGCCTGGGTTAGGGTTATTTGGCCTGGGTTAGTGTTATTTGGCCGGGGTTAGTGTTATTTGGCCTGGGGTTAGTGTTATTTGGCCTGGGTTAGTGTGATTTGGCCTGGGGTTAGTGTTATTTGGCCTGGGGTAGTGTTATTTGGCCTGGGTTAGTGTTATTTGGCCTGGGGTTAGGGTTATTTGGCCGGGGTTAGGGTTATTTGGCCGGGGTTAGTGTTATTTGGCCGGGGTTAGTGTTATTTGGCCTGGGTTAGTGTTATTTGGCCTGGGTTAGTGTTATTTGGCCTGGGGTTAGTGTTATTTGGCCTGGGTTAGTGTTATTTGGCCTGGGTTAGTGTTATTTGGCCTGGGTTAGTGTTATTTGGCCTGGGGTTAGGGTTATTTGGCCTGGGGTTAGGGTTATTTGGCCTGGGTTAGTGTTATTTGGCCTGGGTTAGTGTTATTTGGCCTGGGTTTAGTGTTATTTGGCCGGGGTTAGTGTTATTTGGCCGGGGTTAGTGTTATTTGGCCGGGGTTAGTGTTATTTGGCCTGGGGTTAGTGTTATTTGGCCTGGGGTTAGTGTTATTTGGCCTGGGTTAGTGTTATTTGGCCTGGGTTAGTGTTATTTGGCCTGGGGTTAGTGTTATTTGGCATATCTGTCTCATTGCTGTACATGAGGGGTGGAGCTAGGGATGGATAGATACCATATTGGGAGCAGGGGTGGAGCTAGGGATGGATAGATACCATATTAGGAGCAGGGGTGGAGCTAGGGATGGATAGATACCATATTAGGAGCAGGGGTGGAGCTAGGGATGGATAGATACCATATTAGGAGCAGGGGTGGAGCTAGGGATGGATAGATACCATATTAGGAGCAGGGGTGGAGCTAGGGATGGAGAGCTAACTTGGAGAGTTGGACTGTGTCATCGATGTGCATCAACATTGACCTAACTTTAACCTTAAGTCTGCATCTGATGCTGAAACCAGAGTACAATCTCTGCCAAATGTCCTGAAGAAATCTACAGGAATATGCGCCGCTTAAACGGACATTAGTCAGACCATGTTATTTTGGCAGCTGTGACTGAAGCAAAGTACACAGAGACTCTCCTGAAGCCTGTTTCTATGTGAGTCCAGAGAGAGAGAGATGGGGGATATAGAGAGATAAAGAGAGAGAGAGAGAGCTGTGAGTGTCTTAACAGGTGTGTGAGTGTCTTAACAGGTGTGTGTGTGTGTGTGTGTGTGTGTGTGTGTGTGTGTGTGTGTGTGTGTGTGTGTGTGTGTGTGTGTGTGTGTGTGTGTGTGTGTGTGTGTGTGTGTGTGTGTGTGTGTGTGTGTGTGAACAGGTGTGTGAACAGGTGTGTGAACAGGTGTTTGTTAACCAGGATCCAGAGGCTCCTTTGTCTCTATGGTTATTTCACCTGATACCTCTCATCAAATACTCCTCCCTCTCTCTGTCTCTCTGTCTCTCTCTCTCTCTCTCTCTCTCTCTCTCTCTCTCTCTCTCTCTCTCTCTCTCTCTCTCTCTCTCTCTCTCTCTCTCTCTCTCAGAGTAAAGGTCTGGTGCCAACACAGAGTACTGTATCACCAAGTTCAAAACAGTGTAGCAGCCTGTTATAAGACTACGAGAGAGAGAGAGATCCTAGTAACTGGTCTGAGATGAGACTGGTCTAGAGAGACTGGTCTATAGCTATTAGTCATGCTGCTGGTCCACAGAGACTGGTCCACAGAGACTGGTCCACAGAGACTGGTCCACAGAGACTGGTCCACAGCTGTCAGTCAGAGAGATATAATCATTCAATGCCCACCGTCAGTCTGGTGTCCACGAGGCAGAGATTTATATTACTTTGAGAGTGAGATCACTGTGCTGTTCCTATTGAAAGTACAGGGGACTGTTAAACATACTGGCTGTAACCTGTTCAAAACCAGTCACTTTATAGACAGGGCCATTAAATAAATTACTGTTAAAGAGAGTATTGTGTTTTCCCTTGGCTGTTTATGGCTTAAACACAAATCCTAACTGCCAAACCAAGTTCCCACACATCATAAACACACACACAGAAACATCTAGACTAACCACCTCACGACATATTAACACACAGAAACATCTAAACTAACCACCTCACGACATATTAACACACAGAAACATCTAAACTAACCACGTCATGACATTAACACAGAAACATCTAGACAAATTAGTTATTGTGCTAGAAAGGTAAACAGCTACCTAGCTAGCTAGTGGACTGCTGCGGCTAGCTAGCTAGTGGACTGCTGCGCCTAGCTAGCTAGTGGACTGCTGCGGCTTGCTAGCTAGTGGACTGCTGCGGCTAGCTAGCTAGTGGACTGCTGCGCCTAGCTAGCTAGTGGACTGCTGTGCTAGCTAGTGGACTGCTGTGTCTAGCTAGTGGACTGCTGTGTCTAGCTAGTGGACTGCTGTGTCTAGCTAGCTAGTGGACTGCTGTGTCTAGCTAGTGGACTGCTGTGTCTAGCTAGTGGACTGCTGTGTCTAGCTAGCTAGTGGACTGCTGTGTCTAGCTAGCTACTGGACTGCTGTGTCTAGCTAGTGGACTGCTGTGTCTAGCTAGCTAGTTGACTGCTGTGTCTAGCTAGTGGACTGCTGTGTCTAGCTAGTGGACTGCTGTGTCTAGCTAGCTAGTGGACTGCTGTGTCTAGCTAGTGGACTGCTGTGTCTAGCTAGTGGACTGCTGTGTCTAGCTAGCTAGTGGACTGCTGTGTCTAGCTAGTGGACTGCTGTGTCTAGCTAGCTAGTGGACTGCTGTGTCTAGCTAGCTACTGGACTGT
>NW_025749808.1:0-22446 GCF_021184085.1 Oncorhynchus gorbuscha | reverse complement strand
GGTAGCTTTGCCTTTTAAATTGTTTAACTCGGATCAAACGTTTCCAGGTAGCCTTCATCAAGCTTCCCACAATACGTTGGGTGAATTTTAGCCCATTCCTCCATGACAGAGCTGGTGTAACTGAATCAGGTTTCTAGGTCTCCTTGCTCACACACGCTTTTTCATTTCTGCCCACAAATTTGCTATAGGATTGAGGTCAGGGCTTTGTGATGGCCACTCCAATACCTTGACTTTGTTGTCCTTAAGCCATTTTGTCACAACTTTGGAAGTATGCTTGGGGTCAATGTCGTTTTGGAAGACCCAAGCTTTAACTTCCAGACTGATGTCTTGAGATGTTGCTTCAATATATCCACATAATTTTACTTCCTCATGAAGCAATCTATTTTTGGAAGTGCACCAGTCCCTCCTGCAGCAAAGCACCCCCACGACATGATGCTGCCACCCCCGTGCTTCACAGGTGGGATGGTGTTCTTCGGCTTGCAAGCCTCTTTTTACTCCAAACGTCATTATGGACAAATTGTTTCATCAGACCAGGGGACATTTCTCCAAAAAGTATGATCTTTGTCCCCATGTGCAGTTGCAAACCGTAGTCAGGCTTATTTTATGGCAGTTTTGGAGCAGTGGCATCTTCATTGCTGAGCGACCTTTCAGGTTATGTCGACATAGGACTCGTTTTACTGTGGATATAGATACTTTTTTACCTGTTTCCTCCAGCTTCTTCACAAGGTCCTTTGTTGTTCCCATGATGTCAAGCAAAGAGGCACTGAGTTTGAAAGTAGGCCTTGAAATATATCCACCTCCAATTGATATAATTTTAACATTGCACAATCTGTGGAATTGCTGGAAATGTGTTATAAAATTGCAACATTTTCTCTCTGACCCAAAATGTGTAGAACTGAAAAAAATTGCTTTAAAGCTGCAATATGTAATTTTTGGGGCGAACCAATGAAATGAGCATAGAAATGTGTTATACATCTGTCATTCTCATTGAATGCAAGTTTAAGAGGCAGTAGATCTGCAATATGTCACTTTTTGGGCGACCTGACAAAATTCACATAGAAATGTTTTAGAGATACGTATTTCTAAATGAACGGAAGTTTAAGAGGAGGTAGATCTGCTCTATGTGCGGTATTTCTATGCTTTAGTTTTTGCGGTTTTTACTTTCAAAAATACACTATTTTTTCTCATGGAAGAAATTTCACAGCGGTTTAGATGGTAAAATGATTTTCTGCATAATTGTTGGAGAAATTTAATTCCTATATGTTCATTATCCAATTCAATTTTAACAAAGCAAAACACTTTGTCCGTTTCTAAGAATTTGTAAGTTTCTTATTTGCATAAAATAGACAAAGATCAGTCTCAATATTAATCAATAGCAGTTATTCCTGAGAGCTCTGGTTGTAATACCATGTAGATTGGTTCATATACCGCACATGTCGTCATAAATGTCCCTCCTCCTATCGGATACAATGGCAATATAGTTCACAAGCCTTCTCACATTGTCTGCCACCTGTTAAACAATCTACTACAAGCCCAAGGTCTCTCCCCTCCCTGGGTAGGGACAGAAAGTCCTTGTTCTAATTCTTGACTAAAACTACACACCTTATATTTATTATTATGATTATAATAAGATTCATACATTCATACAGTAACAGAGTAGTATTCTGTTCAGTTATAATTCTAAGCTAAATGTATACATCATTTAGTCATTATTCATAAAAATCCCATAACAACAATACTCGCTTATTTTGTCACATGTTATGACTTGCTCACTTACACAACCTGTGCAACCAGTCCCTTTGTGATCAAGTTAACGTTAATTGTCAAGAATCTTGCCCTCAAGGCAGAACTGAGCGATTTGCGCTAGATGTCCCTGCTGCAAAGTCCAACGAGTTTGGCTATATCTAAAAACAAATGGAAAAAAGTGCTTTAAGGTTCGACATTAAGTTTAGCAGTGAGGTTAAGGTTAGGTTTACGGTTAGGATTAGGTTTCAAATCTGATTTTATGACTTTGTGGCTGTGCCCGCTGGTGCCCAGCTGCCTCCAGGGCAAGATTCACGACAAGAAATGCTTACCAGACCCCCTTTGATTTCACAGGAAACGAAACATAGAGAATCGATTTGCAGAAGTGCAGTTTTCATTACATTAGCAACTACTTCCACCCCTGTGGCTATATAAGCTGTATAATTTCATAAGGGTTGGGAAAGAACCACGACGCACACAGCAAGACACAAGAGGTAAGATATTTGAGAATCAGAATGTCATCTCTGGAAAAGCCCAATTAACTATTGTCCTCAGTGATGCATAAACAATACTGTTTGATTGTAATAGATATACTTGATAGTCTCTTGTACACATACATTTACTTTATGTATAGAAAATGGACTGCGTTAAAAATCAACTGAATGTGATATGATTTCTTATGAATACAACGCACGGAGTGGAATAGCACAGTGCAATGTAGCCTGTATGTAGCCTGTATGTAGCCTGTATGTAGCCTGTATGTAGCCTGTATGTAGCCTGTATGTAGCCTGTATGACTCAGTTGTCTTATTGGACGCAGGTATTTGACATGAAGCAGTAGATTTTTAGCAGATACAGCACTACATGTATTTGTGTGTAGAATACAATTATGCTACTGGTGGTTGTTATTGTTGGGGAAGATGGTATAATATATAACGCTAACTTTAGACATTAAAGCTTTATGCCAATGGTGTTGCTCAAGACGTTGTGAGGTGGGCATATTTCACCATGAAACACAGAGCACCTCACTGCGGATAACAGTGGGAGGCCGTTCCTTCTCTTGCCAGAACAAAAGCGATACCTACCGAGCCGACCCGGTAGCGACGAACCTGACGTTTCTACTTGTCGAATCGCAATGATTGTCAGTCAGTGTCAAAACAACTTTTGAAAATCTCGTCAGTGTCAGACAACTTGACTTGGAGCCAATCAGAGAGTACGAACCCCTAGGTGAGGGGACCAACAGAAGTGACAACAGGAAAAGGAGGGCATTTTCTCCGTACATCCACGGTTAAATGTCATGAACCAGTCACACTTCATATACAGTGCTGTGAAAAAAACACTCTCTACTTTTGCATATATATTTTTTTATCATCTTCAACTATAACCCAATATGAAATAAAGGGAAACTGAGTGAACAAGTAACCCAATAATTCCATACTTATTTTATTTATTTAATAAACAAAAGCAATGCCCCTGTGTGGAAAAATAATAACTGGTTGTGCCACCTTTACATTTACATTTAAGTCATTTAGCAGACGCTCTTATCCAGAGCGACTTACCTGCAATGACTCCAACCAAACGCTTCCTGTACTTTTGATCAGTCTCTCACGTTGCTGTGGAGGAATGTTGCATGCTTTTTGATCAGTCTCTCACGTTGCTGTGGAGGAATGTTGCATGCTTTTTGATCAGTCTCTCACGTTGCTGTGGAGGAATGTTGCATGCTTTTTGATCAGTCTCTCACGTTGCTGTGGAGGAATGTTGCATGCTTTTTGATCAGTCTCTCACGTTGCTGTGGAGGAATGTTGCATGCTCTTTCCATGCAGAATTAATTTTTGATTTATTTAACCTTTCTTTAACTAGGCAAGTCCGTTTTTAAGATCAAATTATTATTTACAATGACGGCCTACACCGGCCAAACCCCGACGGCGCTGGGCCAATTGTGCACCGCCCTATGGGACTCCCAATCACAGCAGGTTGGGATACAGCCAGGGATCGAACACTGTGATGCAGTGCCTTAGACCGCTGAGCCACTCAGGATGCCAAATGTTCCTATTGTTCTATTGCTTGTCTGCTTGTCAGTTTCAAGCTGGTTGGTGAAAATGCAGAGTCGTGGAATCACTCTGTGGCTGCTGTTGCTTCTCCATGTCCCTGGACTGGACTCTGCAACATGGAATCTATTCGGTGAGTTCCATTTAGCCTGGTTTGTACTGTGTTGTCAACTCCTACCGTCATTGTCATGCCAAAGGCCAAAGGCCATGGTTATACAACACAAACAGATCTGGGACCAGGGTAAGTTCAGTTGGACAATGAAATCTGACATTCTCCTATCACTTCATCACAATTAAGTCATGTTAGTTTGAGAACGTCAATGACCTGATGTTTTTATAGTAGACTTTCCAATGAATCAGGCATCGGCCATTCAAGTAGTGTACTCCTCAAATTCCTGTCACAATTACTCCAACACACGCTTGTTTTTGAATGACATTGTTAGTAGGACAATGACCTGATGTTTTTACAGTAGACTTTACAGGGAATCAGGAATAGTGTAGGGGTTGGGTCCCAAAGACCCTCCCCATTATTGATTAAGTGGACCTTAAGATTCCTATGTTTTGCTGCAGGCCTTATAATAGATACTGTTGCTGTGTCTAAACACTCTGCCACTATATGTTGCAAAAGCATCTATATTAGTCTTTGTGGTTAAGCCCTGGCTGTTGTGAGAGTGTGCCTGCAGGCTGGGTCTGAGCCAGACCGAAACTAGATAAAGAGAAGTGACCACTGTCTGGTTTTGACATTTTGATCTTGTGTGACAGTGGACAATTGCAATAAATTCAGAGAAGCTACTGTACTAGGTGGCCTTATAAGGTAACCTCAGCTTATTGATACACACATACATTGATGTAGGTGATCATACCACTAGGGAGAGATCACATGTATAAAATCAGCTGCGCCCTTAAGTGGGATGCAGAACTTACTCTCAAACATGCCTGCTGTGTTTTCGTTGTCAACTTCTGTCTGCAATTGCATTAAATAAAGGTTTGATTGATTTACTTAAAGAAGATATTGTCTGAGTGCTGAATTCACCAATAAGCCAAAGATTGACAAGGGACAAGGAACCTCCCCCGAGACAATAGGCCAATCATGTAGTGTTCTCCTCAAGTTCCTGTTTGCAAAACACAAACAAGTTGGTTCATGCTTTGTACTGCCGCCTAATAGAAATGTAAGCAAACAGCAAAGTTGCATAAATCCGTTGTCAGTTGAAGCTCATCAGTCCAATTTTTAAACTGACTAATTTAAATCCTCACCCTCTCTGTGCTCACAGGTAAGTCCTCGACAGAGCCCACACAGGAGGGCGAGGTGAGGCTGGTGGGGGGTAAGCATGACTCAGAGGGTCGAGTGGAGGTGTACCACGAGGGGAAATGGGGGACCATCTGTGACGATGGCTGGGACCTGGCCGAGGCTCAGGTGGTGTGCCGTCAGCTGAAGTTCCCTGGCGTTGTATCTGCTGTCACTGGAGGGACTTATGGAGAGGGTGAGTATCTTACAAGGGTCATGTTCATTAGGCACCAAATGGAAGAAAATGGACTGAAACAGGGAGGGAATACCTGGGTCGTATTTACTAGGCACAACATGGAAGAAAATAGACTGAAACAGGGAGAGAATACCTGGGTCGTATTTACTAGGCACAACATGGAAGAAAATAGACTGAATTAGGGAGGGAATACCTGGGTCGTATTTACTAGGCACAACATGGAAGAAAATAGACTGAAACAGGGAGAGAATACCTGGGTCGTATTTACTATGCACAACATGGAAGAAAATAGACTGAAACAGGGAGAGAATACCTGGAAGTCGGAGAGAATATTTACTAGGCACAACATGGAAGAAAATAGACTGAAACAGGGAGAGAATACCTGGGTCGTATTTACTAGGCACAACATGGAAGAAAATGGACTGAAACAGGGAGGGATTACCTGGGTCGTATTTACTATGCACAACATGGAAGAAAATAGACTGAAACAGGGAGAGAATACCTGGGTTGTATTCACTAGGCACAACATGGAAGGAGATGAGTAATGTAAGATATGTAAACATTGGGTGAGTAAAATATCGTAGAATAGTATAGAATACAGTATATACATATGAGATGAGTAATGCCAGATATGTAAACATTACTAAACTGACTAGTGTTCCGTTCCTTAAAGTGGTCAATGATTTCTAGTCTATGGCTATAGGCAGCAGCCTCTAATGTGCTAGTGATGGCTGTTTAACAGTCTGATGGCCATGAGACAGAAGTTGTTTTTCAGTCTCTCGGTCCCAGCTTTGATGCACTTGTACTGACCTTCTGGATGACAGAGGTGTGATCAGGCAATGGTTCGGGTGGTTGATGTCCTTGATGATCTTTTTGGCCTTCCTGTAACATGGGGTTCTGTCGGTGTCCTGGAGGGCGGGTAGTTTGCCCCCGGGTAATTCGTTGGGCATACCGCACCACCCTCTGGAGAGCCTACAGCACCCGATGCAGTTCCGAACCAGGCGGTGATACAGCCCGACAGGAAGCTTTCAATTGTGCATCTGTAAAAATATGTGAGGGTTTTAGGTGACAAGCCAAATTTATTCAGCCTCCTGAGGTTGAAGAGGCTCTGTTGCGCCTTCTTCAACACACTGCCTGTGTGTGTGGTCCATTTCCACCTTCTCCACTGCGGTCCTGTCGATGTAGATAGGGAGGTGCACCCTCTGCTGTTTTCATCTTTCAACGATCATCCTTTGTTTTGTTGACATTGAGTGAGAGGTTGTTTTCCAGGCACCACACTCCCAGAGCCCTCACCTCCTCCCTGTAGGCTGTCTCGTCCTCGTTGGTAATCAAGCCTTCTACTGTGTCATCTGAAAATTTGATGATTGAGTTGGAGGCATGCTTGACCACGCAGTCATGGGTGAACAGGGAGTAGAGGGGGGGGGGGGCTAAGCATGCACCCTTGTGGGGCCCCAGTGATGAGGATCAGTGTAGTGGAGGTGATGTTTCCTACCTTCACTACCTTGGGGCGGCCCGTCAAGAAGTCCAGGACCCAATTGCACAAGGTGGGGTTCAGACCCAGGGCCTCAAGCTTAATGTTGAGCTTGGAGGGTACTATGGTGTTGAATGCTGAGCTATAGTCAATCAACAGCATTCTTACATAGGTATTCCTCTTGTCTAGATGGGATAGGGCAGTGTGCAAAGTGATGGCGATTGCATCGTGTGTGGATCTATTGGGGCGGTAAGCACATTTGAAGTGGGTCTAGGGTGGTAGGTAAGGTAGAGGTGATATGATCCTTGACTAGTCTCTCAAAGCACTTTATGATGACAGAGGTGAGTGCTACAGAGCGATGGTCATTAAGTTCAGTTACCTTTGCCTTCTTGGGTACAGGAACAATGGTGACCAACTTGAAGCATGTGGGGACAGCAGACTGGGATAGGGAGAGATTGAATATGCCCGTAAACGCACCAGCTAGCTGGTCTGCACATGCTCTGAGGACACGGTCAGGGATGCCGTCTGGACCGGCAGCCTTGCGAGGGTTAACACGTTTAAATATTTTACTCACATCGGCCACGGAGAAGGTGAGCCCACAGTCCTTCATGTTCTGTCAGCACAAGAATTTGAAACCTTTTGCTACAGTTTGTCTGATGAATATGACTCATTACATGACTTTGCCACCAGGACGCAGTGGAAAAAAAACAAATATTAGTAGCATTGTCAATAACTCTGAATCCCAAATCAAACCTCAGCAACCCCCTAGCCCCTAGCGACTTTTGTAAAAGTATGAGAGGATGAATAAGCGTTAGCAATATGACGACAAGGAATTTGGGATTCTTGGAGGGAGCAAGTTCAAATAGGTAGTGATTTGTGTGAATGGCAGGCAGCACCAGAAGAAAGAGTCAACTAACTTACTTTAATACACCACAACATAATATTTTTCTTATTTCTGCACATGATTTTGCTCCTTGTTTATCCTCTGTTTTGTATCCAAGGGTCGGGTTCAATCTGGTTGGATGATATGGACTGCAAAGGAACCGAGAAGTCCCTGTCCAGCTGTTCTTTCAAGGGCTGGGCGTTGACCGACTGTTCCCACAAGGAGGACGCAGGGGTCGTTTGTGAGAGAGGTACATTACTACACTGTGGGTGAATCTCAATAGTGTTTCCCCTGATTCCTTGGCTCCTCTCTTCTCCTTCTGAAAAGTCTCCACGCCTCCGTGGGAAAACATCAGAGAGAAGTGAGGAGAGCATTGGTGGATAAGATCCAATGGTCTCCCTGATTCCCTCTGATGTTTTTAGGTGATTTGAAAGGATTCAAGGAATTGAATAAAATACATTTCAGATTCACTGTGTGTGTCTGCAGCCCCTGTCTGAACAAAAGTTATGGAAGAAACAGACATTTTAACCCATAACAACTACACAAGGTTATTTTCCTGGTTAAATAAAGGGAAGAATGAATACATGTTGTTAAACTTCACCGAAACTAAAATACACACTATCAGCCCTACATATTCCTACTCATCATGTACAGTCCTAATCACGTGTATTCCTCATACTGTACAGGCACAGATTTGACCAGTGACACAGCACATTTCCTGGACCACAGTCTGGGCCTGTCAGATGACCTGGGCGAGCTGTTTGACCGTGGGGATGACTGTGACTTCCTCATCACAATCCAGAGCCCCACAGGAAACAGAGATGAGGAGGGGAAGTTGGAAGTGGAGGAGAGGAACATCTGCACCCACAAACTGATCCTCTCTCTCTACCCACACTTCAACATCACCAACGGGTCCAGTAACCTCTCCCTGGAGATGAGTCAAGCCTGCAGTTCCTGTGTCACCAGCTTCATCAGGTACTAGTCTATGACCCTTAACAGGTGTTATTTAGATACACTTTATGTTTATTGGTTAAATACATACACAAGAATCCAAATGTGTCAGATGATTTTAGACCTCAATAGTAGTCTGTCGAGATGAATCCACGTCTCCTTGCATCAATTGTGTAGATCCAGGGTGCCTTACTTAAAGCACAGTTTTTCTCTAGGTCCAACACCACTTGCTGAAGTTCATTTTTAGCTATGGTATCTCCTAAACATGTTTGAATACAAGTTAATTTATTTAAATGTCCTTGCTCTGGTTCTCTAGGTACCTTTACACCCGCAAGATCGACGTGACCGTTTCCTCTGCCCAGTGCCTCCACAAGCTGGCCTC
Organism: Oncorhynchus gorbuscha; assembly: GCF_021184085.1. NCBI lineage: Eukaryota > Metazoa > Chordata > Actinopteri > Salmoniformes > Salmonidae > Oncorhynchus > Oncorhynchus gorbuscha. Next base: position 13,488 of record NW_025749808.1, on the reverse strand, counting down.
AAAGTTTGGGGTGAAACGTCTGATGCAGGACACCGGCAGGCTCTTCACCGTACTTCTCCCTGAGGACCCCTCCTTCTACACCCAGGTCTCCCTGTACCAGTACTCCGTCCAGACTGGGGACCTGCTGCTTCAGGAGAACTGCCTCCAGTACCTGGCCTGGAACTGTGAGGCTCTGATCAATTCCCGGCCTGGAGTGACCTCTCCACAGACTTCCTGATGGCCCTCTTGGCGCGGTCTGACCTCGTGGTACCGGATGAAGGGTTCCTCCTGCAAGCTCTGGAGAGTTGGATCATAGAGAAGGGTGACTTGACCGGCACCGAGAGCCAGGCGGCCCTGTTAAGCCACATCCGCTTCCCGATGATCCCTGCCGAGAAGCTCTACGATCTGCAGTTCACCTCAGAGCTCTACAGGAGCCACGAGAAGCTCTATCGTGTCAGCATGCTCAGAGGCTTCCAGTTCAACGCCTTGTCGTTCGACACTCTGAGGAAGCACAAAAGCAGTGAGAGTGAAGAAGAGCATGATTACCATCCCAGGATCTACACTGCTGAGCCATGGAGCGTCACCATCAACTCAACCAACAAAGAGCCACCACGCCAAGCTATGCGATATGATTACAACAGGCGCTACAATAACTACCAACCTTATTACCCCACGCCAGAATATAGCAAGTCATTCACAACACCAAACCACAATAGTGTGATTTACCAGACCAAGGAAACCAACCCCATCAGTTGGTCAGCAAGAGTCTTTAAGAACCAACGAGAATGTTCCAGGTGTATTTCCTTCCCCACTGCCAGTCTCTCTCTCCAAAGCAGCCTCAGACAAAACCAGACCAACAGTGTTCACTTCAGCAACCGACTGCTCCTAACATGTGAGGGCAGGTATGTGTTTCACGTCCAGGACTTCAAGAACGACATGGCCCAGATCCCTACTAACAGCAGTCTGGCCCTGTCCTACCCCTGTCCTGAAGGCCAGTATGACTTTCGCTTTGTGGTGAGACCAGAATACATCTGATAGCACTGCCTGGCACAGATGCAACAATGCTCCTAACACACATCCACAAATCTAATAATGATGTCCCATTGCCAATCAATTGCTAATTTCTTTTATTCAAGAGTTTGAAATTATGGTAATGTGGTTTTAGAAATGTGACTGATTTGATCATAACCCTTTGTTGATTTGCTGAACGCATATCAACATGTAGCACTGCTCTTACTTAAGTATTAATCAAAAACTATAACATCTCTGCTTGCACTTGAATAAAGGCATTTGAACATGCAGGGATGTGGATGATGTTTTTTCCCCCAAATGGCGGCTAGTTCTTCCCATAGAAATAGCTAGAGGTCTCGAATGCCCAAAAGCCTGTTTTGCCATGGCTAACGCCATTGAAGACTGTCACCATTTTGAAGTTGTCTACTGGGTGGGTGGGACTTCATATGGGTTAAGGAAGGATCACATAATTCCAATCGGGTCATCAGGAGGGATCATCCAATGAATTATAGTTCTGAGCAAAAATGTCCATAACTGCAGGCGGTAGTAAATCTCCAACCTTGCCTTTATACCTGTTCAAACCACACACTGCATGTGGCAGGATGCACCCTTTCAGTTTGTTTGCCAAATAGTAATAGTAGAAGAAGAAAACTGACTACTTCAAAATGGAGATGGCCTCAATGGTGCTGCCCGTGCTCTCACAGACGCCATAATAGGACAGATTCAAAGATCTGATGTCTATCTAGTTCTACTGTGCTTCTCTGTACAGTACTTACCCTCCTCTAAAAGCCCACATGAACTATGTCTATCTAGTTCTACTGTGTTTCTCTGTGTAGTACTTACCCTCCTCTAAAAGCCCTCATTAACCATGTCTATCTCGGTCTACTGTGTTTCTCTGTGTAGTACTTACCCTCCTCTAAAAGCCCTCATGAACCATGTCTATCTCGGTCTACTGTGTTTCTCTGTGTAGTACTTACCCTCCTCTAAAAGCCCTCATGAACCATGTCTATCTAGGTCTACTGTGTTTCTCTGTATAGTACTTACCCTCCTCTAAAAGCCCTCGTGAACCATGTCTATCTACGTCTACTGTGTTTCTCTGTGTAGTACTTACCCTCCTCTAAAAGCCCTCATGAACCATGTCTATCTACGTCTACTGTGTTTCTCTGTGTAGTACTTACCCTCCTCTAAAAGCCCTCATGAACCATGTCTATCTAGGTCAACTGTGTTTCTCTGTGTAGTACTTACCCTCCTCTAAAAGCCCTCGTGAACCATGTCTATCTAGGTCAACTGTGTTTCTCTGTATAGTACTTACACTCCTCTAAAAGCCCTCATGAACCATGTCTATCTACGTCTACTGTGTTTCTCTGTGTAGTACTTACCCTCCTCTAAAAGCCCTCATGAACCATGTCTATTATTCCTCCACTAGATGGGGTCATTCCTTCAATCATATTCAGTTGTAAATACTCCTTGTGGAGGCTGAATTGGGTTAACAGAATCCCCTCCTCTCGACCTGGACAAAGTGAGGTGAAAAGTTCATTCTAACTTACTAACACACTCCCAGGTAATTTTGACCCCTCAACATTATCGATCACCACTGAGCTGACAGTTCTAATTAACAGAAAACCTAGGAATACACTCACTGTTTTATCTAAAAACCCCAGAGCTAAGTTTCTGTAGGTTCAACGCTAGGTTAACGACCTTATGTGTTTACACAGTCCACCACCCATTCCTTTCTTCCTAGTTGGAATGGTGTTCATTAACTTTAATTACTCCTTGTCCGTGTCACACAATCCCTTCTTATGAACTCATATTGTTAATCAAATATAATATAACAGAGTATACGTTTACTTTAGTTAAAATTCTATTTAAAATGGGGATATTGTTTATTCATTTATTCATAATAATTCCAACAGATATAGTACTAAAACACTTGAGTGTCTCTCTTTATCCTAGGTCCTGGCAGAGTTGTGCAGACTCAGGACAACTGAGCTTTGAAGGATTACGCAGATTTAAAGAAGAGTCCGTAGTTTGCTTTCTAATGATCATGATCTTTTCCTCAAAGAAGTTCATTCATTTATTACTGCTCAAGTGAAAGCCATCCTCTCTTGGGGAATGCTGCTTTTTAGTTAGCTCTGCGACAGTATCAAAAATAATTTTCGGATTGTTCTAATTTTCCTCAATTAAGTTGTAAAAATAGGATGATCAAGCAACATGAGGTCTCTAATGAGGTCTCTAACTGTTTCTGACCATTCAGTGTTCTCAGGGTGTCTCCTGTGTCATAATACTTCAATGTACATGTAGTCCCTGTCCCCAGGAGAAGTGTGAAGACTGATGAAACGTGAATCAACTAAATGAATGTTACTGTGTGAATTCCATTGTCATGTTTGGATTGCAAACATGTGCTTTTACACCTGCATTGTTTGCTGTTTGGGGTTTTAGGCTGGGTTTCTGTACAGCACTTTGAGATATCAGCTGATGTACGAAGGGCTATATAAATAAATTTGATTTGATTTGATTTGGTTTCAAGATTTCACTGCATCTCTGAGCGAAGGTTAACTCAATAATGTAATGTTAGGACATTGGCTCCTTGTCCCTTAGCCTCTTAATAATTGAAAAATGGTAAACACACGTGCATCTTATAGTATTCCGAGTGGTGACGCAAGGCTTGCAACCTTGGCAATACCCACTGGATACGATAATGGGCCCATAGTGTTCACATGATAATGGAGTCAGATGGTATATCATAGTAGGGTCATAGAACCCTCATTTTGTAATCTTCAGACAGATGTAATTTCCCCCATTCTTCAAAACGTTTTCAATATGTTTTGGTAGTGACACATTGTTTGGGATGGTAAGGAATTCAGGTAAACATTTCAAACATGCAGTAAGTGTTTAAATAATATGCTGTATATACCTACCTGACCTATATTGGTTGATGTGTGCTGAACGTTTAGGGGAAAAATAGGAAACAAATTACATATTTTTTTCAAACCCCAATGTGCACTACTTCTGTATAGTGATCCATATACTGTTCACCTGTAATTACCAGTTACAGGTGCATTAACCTCTTAAGTCGACCCTCTACTTTTTCAAACATTCTGTTAAAAATCGCGCAACATTTCAGCGCCCTGCTACTCATGCCAGGAATATAGTATATGCATATGATTCGTATGTGTGGATAGCAAACACACTGACGTTTCTAAAACTGGTTAAATCACGGCTGTGACTTTAACAGAGCGTGAGTTTCATCGAATAGCGCAGGAAAACCTGATCACTGAAAATGGAAATAAATATCCTTGCGCTTACTTCCAGGAATTGTTCAAAGTGAACCGAATTACATGAGACCGAGGTTTCAGCGCCTACAGCTACCACACGTTGTCTAGAGTCTTGTCATTTGATTCGCAATTGATTCTTGGTCTAACCGGTTCAAGGGAACTCCTTCCCTCCGTTCTCCGACCGGATGTTTTGGTCGAGCTCTCTCGGCCATGTTTTTTTCCAGACGACACCTATAGAAGTTACATAGCCTCCTGATGAATTTTATGTACTAATACCTAAAGTTGCATTACAAAAGTATTTCGAAGTGTTTTGTGAAAGTTTATCGTCGACTTTTTGAATTTTAAAAAATGACGTTACGTTATGAAACGCTCTTTTTTTCCGTTTATCATACAGTCTACATAGAACGATATCTAGGCTATATATGGACCGATTTAATCGAAAAAAGACCCAATAGTGATTATGGGACATCTAGGAGTGCCAACAAAGAAGATGGTCAAAGATAATGAATGTTTTATATTTTATTGTGCGGTTTGTGTAGCGCCGAATATGCTAATTATTTTGTTTACGTCCCCCTGCGGGTCTTTTGTGGTGTTACATGCTATCAGATAATAGCTTCTCATGCTTTCGCCAAAAGCATTTTAAAAATCTGACTTGTTGCCTGGATTCACAACGAGTGTAGCTTTAATTCAATACCCTGCATGTGTATTTTAATGAACGTTTGAGTTTTAACTAATACTATTAGCATTTAGCGTAGCGCATTTGCATTTCCAGAGCTCTAGATGGGACGCCTGCGTGCCAGGTAGGAGCAAGTCTAGACTATGTCATCACTATTTGTTGATTTGATTGTTGGATGAAAGAAGGCAAAGGCAATGGTGTAAAGTAACTACGTAAAAAATATGTTCAAGTAGCCTACTACTTTAGTGTATTAATACTTTTACTCAAGTAGTATTTTACTGGGTTACTTTCCCTTTTACTTGAGTCATTTTACTCAATGACAACTGGGTAAACTACTTTTCCACCTCTGGGCCTAGGTAGCCTAGCCAACCGAAGTTATATAATATGAACCTAAGGTGATCACATTCACATTTTCTCTTAAGACAAATAAAGTGGCTTATGCTATAAATACATAATGTTAGATCAACATAACAGCACTCTGTTTCCCCTGGCCAGATGGGACAGGGTGTATAGAGGCCTACAGTTGATCAGACTGATACAGCATGTCAGATCACTAACGTTGAGGTGTAGGCTGCTACAACATTGTTACCAGCACTTTGTTTCCCCTGGCCAGATGGGACAGGGTGTATAGAGGCCTACAGTTGATCAGACTGATACAGCATGTCAGATCACTAACGTTGAGGTGTAGGCTGCTACAACATTGTTACCAGCACTTTGTTTCCCCTGGCCAGATGGGACAGGGTGTATAGAGGCCTACAGTTGATCAGACTGATACAGCATGTCAGATCACTAACGTTGAGGTGTAGGCTGCTACAACATTGTTACCAGCACTTTGTTTCCCCTGGCCAGATGGGACAGGGTGTATAGAGGCCTACAGTTGTAAGGAAATGTAGACATTTCTGTAGTTTCTCTTCACGTGTTGGTAGCCTGCCTACTACACCGTGTCAATGCGCATCATGCAACAATGTTATGCATTTTCTGTCGCAATTATTTCCAGGACATGATCATTAGGCCTGTATTTAGAACAGGGCTCCGGGCAGCCGAGCGGAAATGGAGGAAAACTCGCCTCCCTGCGGACCTGGCATCCTTTCGCTCCCTCCTCTCTACATTTTCCTCTTCTGTCTCTGCTGCTAAAGCCACTTTCTTCCACTCTAAATTCCAAGCTTCTGCCTCTAACCCTAGGAAGCTCTTTGCCACCTTCTCCTCCCTCCTGAATCCTCCTCCCCCTCCCCCCTCCTCCCTCTCTGCAGATGACTTCGTCAACCATTTTGAAAAGAAGGTCGACGACATCCGATCCTCGTTTGCTAAGTCAAACGACACCGCTGGTTCTGCTCACACTGCCCTACCCTGTGCTCTGACCTCTTTCTCCCTCTCTCTCCAGATGAAATCTCGCGTCTTGTGACGGCCGGCCGCCCAACAACCTGCCCGCTTGACCCTATCCCCTCCTCTCTTCTCCAGACCATTTCCGGAGACCTTCTCCCTTACCTCACCTCGCTCATCAACTCATCCCTGACCGCTGGCTACGTCCCTTCCGTCTTCAAGAGAGCGAGAGTTGCACCCCTTCTGAAAAAACCTACACTCGATCCCTCCGATGTCAACAACTACAGACCAGTATCCCTTCTTTCTTTTCTCTCCAAAACTCTTGAACGTGCCGTCCTTGGCCAGCTCTCCCGCTATCTCTCTCAGAATGACCTTCTTGATCCAAATCAGTCCGGTTTCAAGACTAGTCATTCAACTGAGACTGCACTTCTCTGTATCACGGAGGCGCTCCGCACTGCTAAAGCTAACTCTCCTCTGCTCTCATCCTTCTAGACCTATCGGCTGCCTTCGATACTGTGAACCATCAGATCCTCCTCTCCACCCTCTCCGAGTTGGGCATCTCCGGCGCGGCCCACGCTTGGATTGCGTCCTACCTGACAGGTCGCTCCTACCAGGTGGCGTGGCGAGAATCTGTCTCCTCACCACGCACTCTCACCACTGGTGTCCCCCAGGGCTCTGTTCTAGGCCCTCTCCTATTCTCGCTATACACCAAGTCACTTGGCTCTGTCATAACCTCACATGGTCTCTCCTATCATTGCTATGCAGACGACACACAATTAATCTTCTCCTTTCCCCCTTCTGATGACCAGGTGGCGAATCGCATCTCTGCATGTCTGGCAGACATATCAGTGTGGATGACGGATCACCACCTCAAGCTGAACCTCGGCAAGACGGAGCTGCTCTTCCTCCCGGGAAGGACTGCCCGTTCCATGATCTCGCCATCACGGTTGACAACTCCATTGTGTCCTCCTCCCAGAGCGCTAAGAACCTTGGCGTGATCCTGGACAACACCCTGTCGTTCTCAACTAACATCAAGGCGGTGGCACGTTCCTGTAGGTTCATGCTCTACAACATCCGCAGAGTACGACCCTGCCTCACACAGGAAGCGGCGCAGGTCCTAATCCAGGCACTTGTCATCTCCCGTCTGGATTACTGCAACTCGCTGTTGGCTGGGCTCCCTGCCTGTGCCATTAAACCCCTACAACTCATCCAGAACGCCGCAGCCCGTCTGGTGTTCAACCTTCCCAAGTTCTCTCACGTCACCCCGCTCCTCCGCTCTCTCCACTGGCTTCCAGTTGAAGCTCGCATCCGCTACAAGACCATGGTGCTTGCCTACGGAGCTGTGAGGGGAACGGCACCTCAGTACCTCCAGGCTCTGATCAGGCCCTACACCCAAACAAGGGCACTGCGTTCATCCACCTCTGGCCTGCTCGCCTCCCTACCACTGAGGAAGTACAGTTCCCGCTCAGCCCAGTCAAAACTGTTCGCTGCTCTGGCCCCCCAATGGTAGAACAAACTCCCTCACGACGCCAGGACAGCGGAGTCAATCACCACCTTCCGGAGACACCTGAAACCCCACCTCTTTAAGGAATACCTAGGATAGGATAAGTAATCCTTCTCATCCCCCCCTTTAAGATTTAGATGCACTATTGTAAGTGACTGTTCCACTGGATGTCATAAGGTGAATGCACCAATTTGTAAGTCACTCTGGATAAGAGCATCTGCTAAATGACTTAAATGTAAATGATGTAAATGTATTTACATCTTCTCGCAAGTATTTACATTAAGTCGGTAACAATATGGGCTACACCTGGGTGTATTCATTACGGAAACGTTTGCCACTTAAGAACCAAGTGAAACGGTGAGGGACCAACCTGAATTTTTACAACCTTCTCGTTTGTGTTTTCTGTCTGGTGTAAACGGTTCTGTTGCAAAACGTTTTGAAACAGAATCTGCTTGACGATTACACCCGCGGGGATGACACCACTCTGATCCCTGAGGACTGGTTTCCCATCCTTGCTCTAGGCCTAAAGATGACTGACTTGTTAAACTAAATGTTCAACATGACATTATCCAACTCCTCACATACTTGACATTTTAGAGAATTCATCAGAATAAATTAGGCCTACATGGCAAATGGGAATACTCTACATTTCTAAGCTATTATGTCACTCTTCTGTAAGCTGTAATCACTAATTCAGGTTTTGGCACTGTTTATCTCGCAGATAGGTTGTTAATTCTATAAATTAGATGTCATTATTCTTTTGACATGTGCTGATAGCTGTGTTACCAACAATTTATCAACCATGTGAGTATAGGAACCTCGTATAAAATAGGTTAGTCACTGTAAAACATCAATACGGCATTGTGATTGTTTAAAATTGTATTGGCGCCTTGCGTTCTACTTCAACCACTGATGCAGTATGGTAAGACAGGGTGGTTGTGGGTGTTAGACAGCACTACATAATGAGCAGCTACTTGACCTTTTAGAGAAATGTACCTTGACTCAATTACTGTTTGTTAGTAAAGAGGTGTGATGACATGCAACACGGTTCCTGTTGAGTTTATGGAAAAGGGAAGACTTTATTTGTGGTATATTCTCTAAAATGATTGAGTGAGGACTTTGCTGTTGAGGGAGCAAGCTCTGTTGGTAGAGCATGGTGCTAAAGCCTGACATCTTGGGTCTGTAATAGATTCTATTACAATGTTCTCTCAGATCACTTAACACCCTGAAACTGATGTCTGACTATTGTACCAGAAATGGATTATTTCAGTAGTTAAACCATGTCTCTTATTTTGTAGTGATCAGGGCAAAGGTGGTTGGCGTGAAAGCTGTGTCTCGTAACACCAACTATGACGTCAAACAGATCGAGGTATGATCAGCCTTTTTATTAAGTGGTTGTTCCTTCCTACACTGAAACATTGAAGCCCCCTGAACCCCAGTCTGACAGCTGGTCCCATTTTGGACCCAACCCTTAAATGATTGAAGATCTGGATAGGTATAAGCAGTGTAATTGTGTGCCTGGTAAAAGGGGGGTGGCACCGCCCAAGTAGTTTCTGGATATTGATGACCCCTAATGTCATGTTTGTCATTTATTGTCATGTCTTGTCCCTGTGCTCCCCATGCTATTCGTTTCCCTCTGCTGGTCTTGTTTGGTTCTTTCCCTCCTTCTATCCCTCTCTCTCCCCCTCCCTCTCTCACTCTCTCGCTCTCTCTTCTCTCTGTCGTTCCGTTCCTGCTCCCAGCTGTTCCTATTCCCCTAATCATCATTTAGTCTTCCCACACCTGTTCCCGATCCTTTCCCCTGATTAGAGTCCCTATTTATTCCTTTGTGATCCGTTCCTGTCCCGTCGGTTCCTTGTATTGTATTCACCATGCTGTGATTGCGTTTCGCCCTGTCCTGTCGTGTTTTTGCCGTGATTGTGTATCACCCTGTCCTGTCGTGTTTTGTGCCTTCATCAGATGCTGCGTGTGAGCAGGTGTCTCAGTCGACTACGGCCTGCGCCTACCCGAAGCGACCTGCAGTCTGTGGCCGCTTCTCCAGTTGTTTCCCCTCTACAAGTCTAGAGGATTTCTGTTATTCCGTTTTGGACTTTAATAAACTCTGTTTCTGTTAAGTCGCGTTTGGGTCCTCTTTCACCTGCATGACAGAAGGAACCGACCAAGGTATGGACCCAGCGACTTCAGACGCTCGTTACACTGCCGTCGAGATCCAAGGAGCCATGCTCGGCAGACACGAGCAGGAATTGTCTGCTGCTCGCCATGCCGTGGAGAACCTGGCCGCTCAGGTTTCCGACCTCTCTGGACAGTTCCAGAGTCTACGTCTCGTGCCACCTGTTACTTCCTGGCCTGCCGAGCCTCCAGAACCTAGGGTTAATAACCCACCTTGCTACTCCGGGCAGCCCACTGAGTGCCGCTCCTTTCTCACGCAGTGTGAGATTGTGTTCTCTCTCCAACCCAACACATACTCTAGAGAGAGAGCTCGGGTTGCTTACGTCATTTCACTCCTTACTGGCCGGGCTCGAGAATGGGGCACAGCTATCTGGGAGGCAAGGGCTGTTTGCTCTAACGATTTCCAGAACTTTAAAGAGGAGATGATTCGGGTTTTTGACCGTTCAGTTTTTGGTGGGGAGGCTTCTAGGGCCCTGGCTTCCTTATGCCAAGGTGAACGGTCCATAACGGATTATTCCATTGAGTTTCGCAATCTTGCTGCCTCTAGTGAGTGGAACGAGCCGGCGCTGCTCGCTCGTTTTCTGGAGGGACTCCACGCAGTGGTTAAGGATGAGATTCTCTCCCGGGAGGTTCCTTCAGATGTGGACTCTTTGATTGCTCTCGCCATCCGCATAGAACGACGGGTAGATCTTCGTCACCGGGCTCGTGGAAGAGAGCTCGCATCAACGGTGTTTCCCTGCTCCGCATCGCAACCATCTCCCCCTCTGGCTTTGAGACTGAGCCCATGCAGCTGGGAGGGATTCGCATCTCGAATAAGGAGAGGGAACGGAGGATCACCAACCGCCTGTGCCTCTATTGTGGAGTTGCTGGACATTTTGTTAATTCATGTCCAGTAAAGCCAGAGCTCATCTGTAAGCGGAGGGCTACAGGTGAGCGCAACTACTCAAGTCTCTCCATCAAAGTCCTGTACTACTTTGTCGGTCCACCTACGCTGGACCGGTTCGGGTGCTACATGTAGTGCCTTGATAGACTCTGGGGCTGAGGGTTGTTTCATGGACGAAGCATGGGTTCGGAAACATGACATTCCTTTCAGAGAGTTAGATAAGCCTACGCCCATGTTCGCCTTAGATGGTAGTCATCTTCCCAGTATCAGATTTGAGACACTACCTTTAACCCTCACAGTATCTGGTAACCACAGTGAGACTATTTCTTTTTTGATTTTCCGTTCACCGTTTACACCTGTTGTTTTGGGTCATCCCTGGCTAGTATGTCATAATCCTTCTATTAATTGGTCTAGTAATTCTATCCTATCCTGGAACGTTTCTTGTCATGTGAAGTGTTTAATGTCTGCCATCCCTCCCGTTTCTTCTGTCCCTACTTCTCAGGAGGAACCTGGCGATTTGACAGGAGTGCCGGAGGAATATCATGATCTGCGCACGGTCTTCAGTCGGTCCCGAGCCAACTCCCTTCCTCCTCACCGGTCGTATGATTGTAGTATTGATCTCCTTCCGGGGACCACTCCTCCTCGAGGTAGACTATACTCTCTGTCGGCTCCCGAACGTAAGGCTCTCGAGGATTATTTGTCTGTGTCTCTTGACGCCGGTACCATAGTGCCTTCTTCCTCTCCGGCCGGGGCGGGGTTCTTTTTGTTAAGAAGAAGGACGGTACTCTGCGCCCCTGCGTGGATTATCGAGGGCTGAATGACATAACGGTTAAGAATCGTTATCCGCTTCCCCTTATGTCATCAGCCTTCGAGATTCTGCAGGGAGCCAGGTGCTTTACTAAGTTGGACCTTCGTAACGCTTACCATCTCGTGCGCATCAGAGAGGGGGACGAGTGGAAAACGGCGTTTAATACTCCGTTAGGGCATTTTGAGTACCGGGTTCTGCCGTTCGGTCTCGCCAATGCGCCAGCTGTTTTTCAGGCATTAGTTAATGATGTTCTGAGAGACATGCTGAACATTTTTGTTTTTGTCTATCTTGACGATATCCTGATTTTTTCTCCGTCACTCGAGATTCATGTTCAGCACGTTCGACGTGTTCTACAGCGCCTTTTAGAGAATTGTCTCTACGTAAAGGCTGAGAAGTGCTCTTTTCATGTCTCCTCCGTTACTTTTCTCGGTTCCGTTATTTCCGCTGAAGGCATTCAGATGGATTCCGCTAAGGTCCAAGCTGTCAGTGATTGGCCCGTTCCAAGGTCACGTGTCGAGTTGCAGCGCTTTTTAGGTTTCGCTAATTTCTATCGGCGTTTCATTCGTAATTTCGGTCAAGTTGCTGCCCCTCTCACAGCTCTTACTTCTGTCAAGACGTGTTTTAAGTGGTCCGGTTCCGCCCAGGGAGCTTTTGATCTTCTAAAAGAACGTTTTACGTCCGCTCCTATCCTCGTTACTCCTGACGCCACTAGACAATTCATTGTCGAGGTTGACGCTTCAGAGGTAGGCGTGGGAGCCATTCTATCCCAGCGCTTCCAGTCTGACGATAAGGTTCATCCTTGCGCTTATTTTTCTCATCGCCTGTCGCCATCTGAGCGCAACTATGATGTGGGTAACCGTGAACTGCTCGCCATCCGCTTAGCCCTAGGCGAATGGCGACAGTGGTTGGAGGGAGCGACCGTTCCTTTTGTCGTTTGGACAGACCATAAGAACCTTGAGTACATCCGTTCTGCCAAACGACTTAATGCCCGTCAAGCTCGTTGGGCGTTGTTTTTCGCTCGTTTCGAGTTTGTGATTTCTTACCGTCCGGGTAGCAAGAACACCAAGCCTGATGCCTTATCCCGTCTGTTTAGTTCTTCTGTGGCTTCTACTGATCCCGAGGGGATTCTTCCTTATGGGCGTGTTGTCGGGTTAACAGTCTGGGGAATTGAAAGACAGGTTAAGCAAGCACTCACGCACACTGCGTCGCCGCGCGCTTGTCCTAGTAACCTCCTTTTCGTTCCTGTTTCCACTCGTCTGGCTGTTCTTCAGTGGGCTCACTCTGCCAAGTTAGCGGGTCATCCCGGTGTTCGAGGCACTCTTGCGTCTATTCGCCAGCGCTTTTGGTGGCCGACTCAGGAGCGTGACACGCGCCGTTTCGTGGCTGCTTGTTCGGACTGCGCGCAGACTAAGTCGGGTAACTCTCCTCCTGCCGGTCGTCTCAGACCGCTCCCATTCCTTCTCGACCATGGTCTCACATTGCCTTAGACTTCATTACCGGTCTGCCTTTGTCTGCGGGGAAGACTGTGATTCTGACGGTTGTCGATAGGTTCTCTAAGGCGGCACATTTCATTCCCTCGCTAAACTTCCTTCCGCTAAGGAGACGGCACAAATCATTATTGAGAATGTATTCAGAATTCATGGCCTCCCGTTAGACGCCGTTTCAGACAGAGGCCCGCAATTCACGTCACAGTTTTGGAGGGAGTTCTGTCGTTTGATTGGTGCGTCCGTCAGTCTCTCTTCCGGGTTTCATCCCCAGTCTAACGGTCAAGCAGAGAGGGCCAATCAGACGATTGGTCGCATACTACGCAGCCTTTCTTTCAGAAACCCTGCGTCTTGGGCAGAACAGCTCCCTGGGCAGAAT
>NW_025749807.1:0-22462 GCF_021184085.1 Oncorhynchus gorbuscha | reverse complement strand
ACCTTCTCTCTCTGTGACTCTCTCTCTCCACCTTCTCTCTTCTGTAACTCTCTCCCACCTTCTGTCTTTCTGTAAATCTCTCTCCCCACCTTCTGTCTTTCTCTAAATCTCTCTCCCCACCTTCTCTCTTTCTGTAATTCTCTCCCCACCTTCTCTCTCTCTGTATCTCTCCCCACCTTCTCTCTTTCTGTAACTCTCTCTCCCCACCTTCTCTCTTTCTGTAACTCTTTCTCCACCTTCTCTTTCTGTAACTCTCTCTCCACCTTCTCTCTCCTCTGTGGCCTCTCTCTCCCCATTATTCTCTTTCTGTGACTCTCCCGTTATTCTGATCTCTCCCCACCTTCTGTCTTTCTGTAACTCCCCACCTTCTCTCTCTCTGTGACTCTCTCTCCACCTTCTCTCTTTCTGTAACTCTCCCCACCTTCGGTCTTTCTGTAACTCTCTCTCCCCACCTTCCCTCAACAAACTCTCCATCCCCACGTATATGTATTATTGATATTGTGCGGGCTGTATGTGATCTGTAATTCTCTCTCCCCACCTTCTCTCTTTCTGTAAATCTTTCCTCACCTTCTCTCTTTCTGTAACTCTCTCCCCACCTTCTGTCTTTCTGTAACTCTCTCCCACCTTCTCTCTTTCTGTAGCTCTCTCTCCCACCTTCTCTCTTTCTGTAACTCTCTCTCCCCACCTTCTCTCTTTCTGTAACTCTCTCCCACCTTCACTCTTTCTGTAGCTCTCTCTCCCACCTTCTCTCTTTCTGTAACTCTCCCTCCCCACCTTCTCTCTCTGTAACTCTCTCTCCCCACCTTCTCACTTTCTGTAACTCTTTCCCCCACCTTCTCTCTTTCTGTAACTCTCTCTCCACCTTCTCTCTTTCTGTAACTCTCCCCCACCTTCCGTCTTTCTGTAAATCTCTCTCACCACCTTCTCTCTTTCTGTAACTCTCTCTCCCCACCTTCTCTCTTTCTGTAAATCTCTCTCCCCACCTTCTCTCTTTCTGTAAATCTCTCTCCCTACCTTCTCTCTTTCTGTAATTCTCTCCCCACCTTCTCTCTTTCTGTAACTCTCTCCCACCTTCACTCTTTCTGTAGCTCTCTCTCCCACCTTCTCTCTTTCTGTAACTCTCCCTCCCCACCTTCTCTCTCTCTCTGTAACTCTCTCTCCCCACCTTCTCACTTTCTGTAACTCTTTCCCCACCTTCTCTCTTTCTGTAACTCTCTCTCCACCTTCTCTCTTTCTGTAACTCTCTCCCACCTTCTGTCTTTCTGTAAATCTCTCTCCCCACCTTCTCTCTTTCTGTAACTCTCTCTCCCCACATTCTCTCTTTCTGTAAATCTCTCTCCCCACCTTCTCTCTTTCTGTAATTCTCTCCCCACCTTCTCTCTTTCTGTAACACTCTCCCCACCTTCTCTCTTTCTGTTATTCTCTCCCCACCTTCTCTCTTTCTGTAACTCTCTCCCCACCTTCTGTCTTTCTGTAACTCTCTCTCCCCACCTTCTCTCTTTCTGTAACTCTCTCCCCACCTTCTCTCTTTCTGTAACTCTCTCCCCACCTTCTGTAACTCTCTCTCCCCACCTTCTCTCTCTGTGACTCTCTCTCTCCACCTTCTCTCTTTCTGTAACTCTCTCCCACCTTCTGTCTTTCTGTAAATCTCTCTCCCCACCTTCTGTCTTTCTCTAAATCTCTCTCCCCACCTTCTCTCTTTCTGTAATTCTCTCCCCACCTTCTCTCTCTCTGTAACTCTCTCTCCCCACCTTCTCTCTTTCTGTAACTCTCTCTCCCCAACTTCTCTCTTTCTGTAACTCTTTCTCCACAGCTTCTCTCTCTCTGTAACTCTCTCTCTCCACCTTCTCTCTTTCTGTAACTCTCTCCCCACCTTCTGTCTTTCTGTAACTCTCTTTCCCCACCTTCTCTCTTTCTGTAACTCTCTCCCCACCTTCTCTCTTTCTGTAACTCTCTCCCCACCTTCTGTAACTCTCTCTCCCCACCTTCTCTCTCTGTGACTCTCTCTCTCCACCTTCTCCTTTCT
This sequence comes from Oncorhynchus gorbuscha, assembly GCF_021184085.1. Taxonomy (NCBI): domain Eukaryota; kingdom Metazoa; phylum Chordata; class Actinopteri; order Salmoniformes; family Salmonidae; genus Oncorhynchus; species Oncorhynchus gorbuscha. Next base: position 20,436 of record NW_025749807.1, on the reverse strand, counting down.
GCACCCCTCTCCCCACCTTCTACAGTAACCTCTCCCCCACCTTCTCTTCGTAATCTCCCACCTTCTTGCAATACCTCCCCACCTTCGTGACCCCCCTCCACCTTCTCTCTTCGTAAATTTCTCTCCCAATTTCTGCCTTTCTGCAATTCTCTCCCCACCCCCCCTTTCACCTCTCTCTCAACTTCTCTTTGTACTCTCCCACCCTTTCAGCCTCTCTCCCCACCTCTTCTGCAATTTCTCCCCACCTCTCCCACCTTCTCTCTTTTCTGTAACTCTCTCCCCACCTTCTCTTCTGCAACTCTCTCCCACCTTCACTCTTTCTGTAGCCTTCTCCCCACCTTCTCTTTCTGTAACTCTCCCTCCCCCACCTTCTCTCTGTAACTCTCTCTCCCCCCACCTTCACTTTCTGTAACTCTTTCCCACCTTCTCTCTTTCTGTAACTCTCTCTCCACCTTCTCTTTTCTGTAACTCTCCCCCACCTTCCGTCTTTCTGTAAATCTCTCTCACCACCTTCTCTTTCTGTAACTCTCTCTCCCCCACCTTCTCTCTTTCTGTAAATCTCTCTCCCCACCTTCTCTCTTTCTGTAAATCTCTCCCCTACCTTCTCTCTTTCTGTAATTCTCTCCCCACCTTCTCTCTTTCTGTAACTCTCTCCCACCTTCACTCTTTCTGTAGCTCTCTCTCCCACCTTCTCTCTTTCTGTAACTCTCCCTCCCCACCTTCTCTCTCTGTAACTCTCTCTCCCCACCTTCTCACTTTCTGTAACTCTTTCCCCACCTTCTCTCTTTCTGTAACTCTCTCTCCACCTTCTCTCTTTCTGTAACTCTCTCCCACCTTCTGTCTTTCTGTAAATCTCTCTCCCCACCTTCTCTCTTTCTGTAACTCTCTCTCCCCACATTCTCTCTTTCTGTAAATCTCTCTCCCCACCTTCTCTCTTCTGTAATTCTCTCCCCACCTTCTCTCTTTCTGTAACACTCTCCCCACCTTCTGTCTTTCTGTAACTCTCTCTCCCCACCTTCTCTCTTTCTGTAACTCTCTCCCCAACTTCTGTCTTTCTGTAACTCTCTCTCCCCACCTTCTCTCTCTGTGACTCTCTCTCTCCAGCTTCTCTCTTTCTGTAACTCTCTCCCCACCTTCGGTCTTTCTGTAACTCTCTCTCCCCACCTTCTCTCTTTCTGTAACTCTCTCTCCCCACCTTCTCTCTTTCTGTAACTCTTTCTCCACAGCTTCTCTCTCTCTGTAACTCTCTCTCTCCACCTTCTCTCTTTCTGTACCTCTCTCCCCACCTTCTGTCTTTCTGTAACTCTCTTTCCCCACCTTCTCTCTTTCTGTAACTCTCTCCCCACCTTCTCTTTTTCTGTAACTCTCTCCCCACCTTCTCTCTTTCTGTAATTCTCTCTCCCTATGTTCTCTCTCTCTGTAACTCTCTCTTCCCATCTTCTCTTTCTGTAACTCTCTCCCACCTTCTCTTTTCTGTAACTCTCTCCCCACCTTCTCTCTTTTCTGTAACTCTCTCCCCCAACTTCTCTCTCTCTCTGTAATTCTCTCTCCCCACCTTCTCTCTTTCTGTAAATCTTTCCTCACCTTCTCTCTCTGTAACTCTCTCCCCACCTTCTGTTTTTCTGTAACTCTCTCCCCACCTACTCTCTCTCTCTGCAACTCTCTCTCCACCTTCTCTCGCTCTGTAACTCTCTCTTCCCACCTTCTCTCTTTCTGTAACTCTCTCCCCCAACTTCTCTATCTCTGTAATTCTCTCTCCCCACCTTCTGTCTTTCTGTAACTCTCTCTCCCACCTTCTCTCTTTCTGTAACTCTCTCCCCACCTTCTCTCTTTCTGTAACTCTCTCCCCACCTTCTGTAACTCTCTCTCCCCACCTTCTCTCTCTGTGACTCTCTCTCTCCACCTTCTCTCTTTCTGTAACTCTCTCCCACCTTCTGTCTTTCTGTAAATCTCTCTCCCCACCTTCTCTCTTTCTGTAATTCTCTCCCCACCTTCTCTCTTTCTGTAATTCTCTCCCCACCTTCTCTCTTTCTGTAACTCTCTCTCCCCATCTTCTCTCTTTCTGTAACTCTCTCCCCACCTTCTGTCTTTCTGTAACTCTCTCTCCCCACCTTCTCTCTCTCTGTGACTCTCTCTCTCCACCTTCTCTCTTTCTGTAACTCTCTCCCCACCTTCGGTCTTTCTGTAACTCTCTCTCCCACCTTCTCTCTTTCTGTAACTCTCTCTCCCCACCTTCTCTCTTTCTGTAACTCTTTCTCCACCGCTTCTCTCTCTCTGTAACTCTCTCTCTTCACCTTCTCTTTCTGTAACTCTCTCCCCACCTTCTGTCTTTCTGTAACTCTCTTTCCCCACCTTCTCTCTTCTGTAACTCTCTCCCCACCTTCTCTCTTTCTGTAACTCTCTCCCCACCTTCTGTAACTCTCTCTCCCCACCTTCTCTCTCTGTGACTCTCTCTCTCCACCTTCTCTCTTTCTGTAATTCTCTCTCCCTACGTTCTCTCTCTCTGTAACTCTCTCTTCCCATCTTCTCTCTTTCTGTAACTCTCTCCCCACCTTCTCTTTCTGTAACTCTCTCTCCCCACCTTCTCTCTTTCTGTAACTCTCTCTCCCAACTTCTCTCTCTCTGTAATTCTCTCTCCCCACCTTCTCTCTTTCTGTAAATCTTTCCTCACCTTCTCTCTTTCTGTAACTCTCTCCCCACCTTCTGTCTTTCTGTAACTCTCTCCCACCTTCTCTCTTTCTGTAGCTCTCTCTCCCACCTTCTCTCTTTCTGTAACTCTCTCCCCACCTTCTCTCTTTCTGTAACTCTCTCCCACCTTCACTCTTTCTGTAGCTCTCTCTCCCACCTTCTCTCTTTCTGTAACTCTCCCTCCCCACCTTCTCTGTAACTCTCTCTCCCCACCTTCTCACTTTCTGTAACTCTTTCCCCACCTTCTCTTTTCTGTAACTCTCTCTCCACCTTCTCTCTTCTGTAACTCTCTCCCACCTTCTGTCTTTCTGTAAATCTCTCTCCCCACCTTCTCTCTTTCTGTAACTCTCTCTCCCCACCTTCTCTCTTTCTGTAAATCTCTCTCCCCACCATCTCTCTTTCTGTAAATCTCTCCCCACCTTCTCTCTTTCTGTAATTCTCTCCCCACCTTCTCCCTTTCTGTAACTCTCTCTCCCCACCTTCTCTCTTTCTGTAACTCTCTCTCCCCACCTTCTCTCTTTCTGTAAATCTCTCTCCTCACCTTCTCTCTTTCTGTAAATCTCTCTCCCCACCTTCTCTCTTTCTGTAACTCTCCCCCCCACCTTCTCTCTCTGTGACTCTCTCTCTCCACCTTCTCTCCTTCTGTAACTCTCTCTCCCCACCTTCTGTCTTTCTGTAACTCTCTCCCCACCTTCTCTCTCTCTGTAACTCTCTCTCCTACCTTCTCTCGCTCTGTAACTCTCTCTTCCCAATCTTCTCTCTTTCTGTAACTCTCTCCCCAACTTCTGTCTTTCTGTAACTCTCTCTCCCCAACTTCTCTCTCTCTCTGTAATTCTCTCTCCCCACCTTCTCTCTCTGTAACTCTCTTCCCACCTTCTCTCTTCTGTAACTCTCTCCCCACCTTCTGTATTTCTGTAACTCTCTCTCCAAACCTTCTCTCTTTCTGTAACTCTTTCCTCACCTTCTCTCTTTCTGTAACTCTCTCCCCACCTTCTCTCTTTCTGTAACTCCCTCTCCCCACCTTCTGTCTTTCTGTAACTCTCTCTCCCCACCTTCTCTCTTTCTGTAACTCTCTCTCCCCACCTTCTCTCTTTCTGTAACTCTCTCCCACCTTCACTCTTTCTGTAGCTCTCTCTCCCACCTTCTCTCTTTCTGTAACTCTCCCTCCCCACCTTCTCTCTCTCTCTGTAACTCTCTCTCCCCACCTTCTCACTTTCTGTAACTCTTTCCCCACCTTCTGTCTTTCTGTAACTCCCTCTCCCCACCTTCTGTCTTTCTGTAACTCTCTCTCCCCACCTTCTCTCTTTCTGTAACTCTCTCTCCCACCTTCTCTCTTTCTGTAACTCTCTCCCACCTTCACTCTTTCTGTAGCTCTCTCTCCCACCTTCTCTCTTTCTGTAACTCTCCTCCCCACCTTCTCTCTCTCTCTGTAACTCTCTCTCCCCACCTTCTCGCTTTCTGTAACTCTTTCCCCACCTTCTCTCTTTCTGTAACTCTCTCTCCACCTTCTCTCTTTCTGTAACTCTCTCCCACCTTCTGTCTTTCTGTAAATCTCTCTCCCCACCTTCTCTCTTTCTGTAACTCTCTCTCCCCACATCCTCTCTTTCTGTAAATCTCTCTCCCCACCTTCTCTCTTTCTGTAATTCTCTCCCCACCTTCTCTCTTTCTGTAACACTCTCCCCACCTTCTGTCTTTCTGTAACTCTCTCTCCCCACCTTCTCTCGCTCTGTAACTCTCTCTTCCCACCTTCTCTCTTTCTGTAACTCTCTCTCCCCAACTTCTCTATCTCTGTAATTCTCTCTCCCACCTTCTGTCTTTCTGTAACTCTCTCTCCCCACCTTCTCTCTTTCTGTAACTCTCTCCCCACCTTCTCTTTTCTGTAACTCTCTCCCCACCTTCTGTAACTCTCTCTCCCACCTTCTCTCTCTGTGACTCTCTCTCCACCTTCTCTCTTTCTGTAACTCTCTCCCACCTTCTGTCTTTCTGTAACTCTCTCTCCCCACCTTCTCTCTCTCTGTGACTCTCTCTCCCCTTCTCTCTTTCTGTAACTCTCTCCCCCACCTTGGTCTTTCTGTAACTCTCTCTCCCCACCTTCTCTCTTTCTGTAACTCTCTCTCCCCACCTTCTCTCTTTCTGTAACTATCTCTCCCACCTTCTCTCTTTCTGTAATTCTCTCCCACCTTCTCTCTTTCTGTAACTCTCTCTCCCCATCTTCTCTCTTTCTGTAACTCTCTCCCCACCTTCTGTCTTTCTGTAACTCTCTCTCCCCAACTCTCTCTCTCTGTGACTCTCTCTCTCCCTTCTCTCTTTCTGTAACTCTCTCCCCACCTTCGGTCTTTCTGTAACTCTCTCTCCCCACCTTCTCTCTTTCTGTAACTCTCTCTCCCCACCTTCTCTTTCTGTAACTCTTTCTCCACCTTCTCTCTCTCTGTAACTCTCTCTCTCCCACCTTCTCTCTTTCTGAACCTCTCTCCCCACCTTCTGTCTTTCTGTAACTCTCTTTCCCCACCTTCTCTCTTTCTGTAACTCTCTCCCCACCTTCTCTCTTTCTGTAACTCTCTCCCCACCTTCTGTAACTCTCTCTCCCCACCTTCTCTCTCTGTGACTCTCTCTCTCCACCTTCTCTCTTTCTGTAATTCTCTCTCCCTACGTTCTCTCTCTCTGTAACTCTCTCTTCCCATCTTCTCTCTTTCTGTAACTCTCTCCCCACCTTCTCTCTTTCTGTAACTCTCTCTCCCCACCTTCTCTCTTTCTGTAACTCTCTCTCCCCAACTTCTCTCTCTCTGTAATTCTCTCTCCCCACCTTCTCTCTTTCTGTAAATCTTTCCTCACCTTCTCTCTTTCTGTAACTCTCTCCCCACCTTCTGTCTTTCTGTAACTCTCTCCCACCTTCTCTCTTTCTGTAGCTCTCTCTCCCACCTTCTCTCTTTCTGTAACTCTCTCCCCACCTTCTCTCTTTCTGTAACTCTCTCCCACCTTCACTCTTTCTGTAGCTCTCTCTCCCACCTTCTCTCTTTCTGTAACTCTCCCTCCCCACCTTCTCTCTCTGTAACTCTCTCTCCCCACCTTCTCACTTTCTGTAACTCTTTCCCCACCTTCTCTCTTTCTGTAACTCTCTCTCCACCTTCTCTCTCTGTAACTCTCTCCCACCTTCTGTCTTTCTGTAAATCTCTCTCCCCACCTTCTCTCTTCTGTAACTCTCTCTCCCCACCTTCTCTCTTTCTGTAAATCTCTCTCCCCACCATCTCTCTTTCTGTAAATCTCTCTCCCCACCTTCTCTCTTTCTGTAATTCTCCCCCCACCTTCTCCCTTTCTGTAACTCTCTCTCCCCACCTTCTCTCTTTCTGTAACTCTCTCTCCCCACCTTCTCTCTTTCTGTAAATCTCTCTCCTCACCTTCTCTCTTTCTGTAAATCTCTCCCCCACCTTCTCTCTTTCTGTAACTCTCTCTCCCACCTTCTGTCTTTCTGTAACTCTCTCTCCCACCTTCTCTCTCTCTGTAACTCTCTCTCCCTACCTTCTCTCGCTCTGTAACTCTCTCTTCCCAATCTTCTCTCTTTCTGTAACTCTCTCCCCAACTTCTGTCTTTCTGTAACTCTCTCTCCCCAACTTCTCTCTCTCTGTGTAATTCTCTCTCCCCACCTTCTCTCTCTCTGTAACTCTCTCTTCCACCTTCTCTCTTTCTGTAACTCTCCCCACCTTCTGTGTTTCTGTAACTCTCTCTCCAAACCTTCTCTCTTTCTGCTAACTCTTTCTCACCTTCTCTCTTTCTAACTCTCTCCCCACCTTCTCTCTTTCTGTAACTCCCTCTCCCCACCTTCTGTCTTTAACTCTCTCTCCCCACCTTCTCTCTTTCTGTAACTCTCTCTCCCCACCTTCTCTTTCTGTAACTCTCTCCCACCTTCACCTCTTTCTAGCTCTCTCCCACCTTCTCTCTTTCTGTAACTCTCCCTCCCCACCTTCTCTCTCTCTCTGTAACTCTCTCTCCCCACCTTCTCACTTTCTGTAACTCTTTCCCCACCTTCTGTCTTTCTGTAACTCCCTCTCCCACCTTCTGTCTTTCTGTAACTCTCTCTCCCCACCTTCTCTCTTTCTGTAACTCTCTCTCCCCACCTTCTCTCTTTCTGTAACTCTCTCCCACCTTCACTCTTTCTGTAGCTCTCTCTCCCACCTTCTCTCTTTCTGTAACTCTCCCTCCCACCTTCTCTCTCTGTAACTCTCTCTCCCACCTTCTCGCTTTCTGTAACTCTTTCCCCACCTTCTCTTTCTGTAACTCTCTCTCCACCTTCTCTCTTTCTGTAACTCTCTCCCACCTTCTGTCTTTCTGTAAATCTCTCTCCCCACCTTCTCTCTTTCTGTAACTCTCTCTCCCCACATCCTCTCTTTCTGTAAATCTCTCTCCCCACCTTCTCTCTTTCTGTAATTCTCTCTCCCACCTTCTCTCTTTCTGTAACACTCTCCCCACCTTCTGTCTTTCTGTAACTCTCTCTCCCCACCTTCTCTCTTTCTGTAACTCTCTCCCCAACTTCTGTCTTTCTGTAACTCTCTCTCCCCACCTTCTCTCTCTGTGACTCTCTCTCTCCAGCTTCTCTCCTTCTGTAACTCTCTCTCCCCACCTTCTCTCTTTCTGTAACTCTTTCCTCACCTTCTCTCTTTCTGTAACTCTCTCCCCACCTTCTGTCTTTCTGTAACTCCCTCTCCCCACCTTCTGTCTTTCTGTAACTCTCTCTCCCCACCTTCTGTCTTTCTGTAACTCTCTCTCCCACCTTCTCTCTTTCTGTAACTCTCTCCCACCTTCACTCTTTCTGTAGCTCTCACTCCCACCTTCTCTCATTCTGTAACTCTCTCCCCACCTTCTCTTCCTTTTCCGTAACTCTCTCCCCCACCTTGTCTCTTTCTGTAACTCTCTCTCCCACCTCTCTTTCTGTGACTCTCTCTCCCACCTTCTCTTTTCTGTAACTCTCTCGCCCCACCTTCTCTCTTTCTGTAACTCTCTCTCACCACCTTCTCTTTTCTGTAACTCTATAGCCCACCTTCACTCTTTCTGCAACTCTCTCTCCCCACCTTCTCTCTTTCCGTAACTCTCTGCCCACCTTCTCTCTTTCTGTAACTCTCTCTCCCCACCTTCTCTCTTCTGTAACTCTCTCCCCACCTTCTCTCATTCTGTAACTCTCTCCCCCACCTTCTCTCGTTCTGTAACTCTCTCCCCACCTTGTCTCTTTCTGTAACTCTCTCTCCCCACCTCTCTTTCTGTAACTCTCTCTCCGACCTTCTCTCTTTCTGTAACTCTCTCTCCCCACCTTCTCTCTTTCTGTAACTCTCTCTCCAACTTCTGTCTTACTGTAACACTCTCTCCCCACCTTGTCTCTTTCTGTAACTCTCTCCCCACCTTTTCTATTTCTGCAACTCTCTCCCATCTTCTCTCTTTCTGTAACTCTCTCCCCACCTTCTCTCTTTCTGTAACTCTCTCCCCACCTTCTGTCTTTCTGTAACTCCCTCTCCCCACCTTCTGTCTTTCTGTAACTCTCTCTCCCCACCTTCTCTCTTTCTGTAACTCTCTCTCCCCACCTTCTCTCTTTCTGTAACTCTCTCCCACCTTCACTCTTTCTGTAGCTCTCTCTCCCACCTTCTCTTTCTGTAACTCTCCCTCCCCACCTTCTCTCTCTCTCTGTAACTCTCTCTCCCCACCTTCTCGCTTTCTGTAACTCTTTCCCCACCTTCTCTCTTTCTGTAACTCTCTCTCCACCTTCTCTCTTTCTGTAACTCTCTCCCACCTTCTGTCTTTCTGTAAATCTCTCTCCCCACCTTCTCTCTTTCTGTAACTCTCTCTCCCCACATCCTCTCTTTCTGTAAATCTCTCTCCCCACCTTCTCTCTTTCTGTAATTCTCTCCCCACCTTCTCTCTTTCTGTAACACTCTCCCCACCTTCTGTCTTTCTGTAACTCTCTCTCCCCACCTTCTTCTTTCTGTAACTCTCTCCCCAACTTCCCTTTCTGTAACTCTCTCTCCCCACCTTCTCTCTCTGTGACTCTCTCTCTCCAGCTTCTCTCCTTCTGTAACCTTCTCTCTTTCTGTAACTCTTTCCTCACCTTCTCTCTTTCTGTAACTTCTCCCCCACCTTCTGTCTTTCTGTAACTCCCTCTCCCCACCTTCTGTCTTTCTGTAACTCTCTCTCCCCACCTTCTGTCTTTCTGTAACTCTCTCTCCCCACCTTCTCTCTTTCTGTAACTCTCCCCACCTTCACTCTTTCTGTAGCTCCTCCCCACCTCCTCACCTAACTCCCACCTCTCCTAACTTCTGTAACTCTCTCCCCACCTTCTCTGTGACTTTCTCCGACCTAACTCTCTCCCCACCTTCTCTCTTTCTGTCTCTTTCTGTAACTCTCTCTCCTGGCAACACCTTCTCTCTTTCCGTAACTCTCTGCCCACCTTCTCTCTTTCTGTAACTCTCTCTCCCCACCTTCTCTCTTTCTGTAACTCTCTCCCCACCTTCTCTCATTCTGTAACTCTCTCCCCACCTTCTCTCGTTCTGTAACTCTCTCCCCACCTTGTCTCTTTCTGTAACTCTCTCTCCCCACCTCTCTTTCTGTAACTCTCTCTCCGACCTTCTCTCTTTCTGTAACTCTCTCTCCCCACCTTCTCTCTTTCTGTAACTCTCTCTCCAACTTCTGTCTTACTGTAACACTCTCTCCCACCTTGTCTCTTTCTGTAACTCTCTCCCCACCTTTTCTATTTCTGCAACTCTCTCCCATCTTCTCTCTTTCTGTAACTCTCTCCCCCACCTTCTCTCTTTCTGTAACTCTCTCCCCACCTTCTGTCATTCTGTAACTCTCTCCCCACCTTCTCTCTTTCTGTAACTCTCTCTCCCCACCTTCTCTCTCTGTGACTCTCTCTCTCCACCTTCTCTCCTTCTGTAACTCTCTCTCTCCACCTTCTCTCTTTTCTGTAACTCTTCCTCACCTTTCTCTTTCTGTAACTCTCTCCCCCACCTCCTTTCTGTAACTCCCTCTCCCCACCTTCTGTCTTTCTGTAACTCTCTCTCCCCACCTTCTGTCTTTCTGTAACTCTCTCTCCCCCACCTTCTCTCTTTCTGTAACTCTCTCCCACCTCCACCACTTTCTGTAGCTCTCACTCCCACCTTCTCTCTTTCTGTAACTCTCTCTCCCCACCTCTCTTTCTGTAACTCTCTCTCCGACCTTCTCTCTTTCTGTAACTCTCTCGCCCCACCTTCTTCTCTGTAACTCTCTCACCACCTTCTCTTCTGTAACTCTATAGCCCACCTTCACTCTTTCTGCAACTCTTCTCCCCACCTTCTCTCTTTCCGTAACTCTCTCCCACCTTCTCTCTTTCTGTAACTCTCTCCCACCTTCACTCTTCTGTAGCTCTCCTCCCACCTTCTCTCTTTCTGTAACTCTCTCCCACCTTCTCTCATTCTGTAACTCTCTCCCCACCTTCTCTCTTTCCGTAACTCTCTCCCCACCTTGTCTCTTTCTGTAACTCTCCCACCTCTCTTTCTGTAACTCTCTCTCCGACCTTCTCTCTTTCTGTAACTCTCTCGCCCCACCTTCTCTCTCTTTTCTGTAACTCTCTCTCACCACCTTCTCTCTTTCTGTAACTCTATAGCCCACCTTCACTCTTTCTGCAACTCTCTCTCCCCACCTTCTCTCTTCCCGTAACTTTCTCCCACCTTGTCTCTTTCTGTAACTCTCTCTCCCACCTCTTCTGTAACTCTCTCTCCACCTTCTCTCTTTCTGTAACTCTCTCTCCACCTTCTGTCATTCTGTAACTCTCTTCCCCACTTCTCTCTTCTGTAACTCTCTCCCACCTTCTCTCTCTGTGACTCTCTCTCCCCACCTTCTCTCCTTCTGTAACTCTCTCCCCACCTTCTCTCTCTTTCTGTAACTCTTCTCACCTTCTCTTTCTGTAACTCTCTCCCACCTTCTCTTTCTGTAACTCTCTCCCACCTTCTGTCTTTCTGTAACTTCTCCCCACCTTCTCTCTTTCTGTAACTCTCTCTCCCCACCTTCTCTTTTCTGTAACTCTCCCCACCTCCACTCTTTCTGTAACTCTCTCCCCCACCTTCTCTCTGTAACTCTCTCTCCCCCCACCTTCTCTTTCTGTAACTCTCTCTCCCCACCTTCTCTCCTTCTGTAACTCTCTCCCCCACCTTCTCTCTTTCTGTAACTCTCTCTCCCACCTTCTCTTTCTGTAACTCTCTAGCCCACCTTCACTCTTTCTGCAACTCTCTCTCCCACCTTCTTCTTTCTAACTTTCCGTAACTCTCTCCCACCTTCTCTTTCTGTAGCTCTCTCCCACCTTGTAACTCTCTCCCCACCTTCTCTCATTCTGTAACTCTCTCCCCCACCTTCCTCTTTCCGTAACTCTCTCCCCACCTTGTCTCTTTCTGTAACTCTCCCCACCTCTCTTTCTGTAACTCTCTCTCCGACCTTCTTCTGTAACTCTCTCGCCCCACCTTCTCTCTTTCTGTAACTCTCTCTCACCACCTTCTCTCTTTCTGTAACTCTATAGCCCACCTTCACTCTTTCTGCAACTCTCTCCCCCACCTTCTCTCTTTCCGAACTCTCTCCCCCACCTTGTCTCTTTCTGTAACTCTCTCTCCCCACCTTCCGCCCTTCTGTAACTCTTCCAACCTCTCTCTTCTGTAACTCTCTCCCACCTTCTCTTTCTGTAACTCTCTCAACTTCTGTCTTTCTGTAAATCTCTCCCCACCTTCTCTTTCTGTAACTCTCTCTGTAAATCCCTCCCACCTTCTCTCTTTCTGTAACTCCTCCTTTCCTCTCTTTCTGTAACACTCACCTTCTGTCTTTCTGTAACTCTCTGTTCTCTCTTTCTGTAACTCTCTCCCCAACTTGTCTCTTTCTGTAACTCTCTCCCCCACCTTCTCTCTCTGTGACTTTCTCCAGCTTCCCCCATCTCCTTCTGTAACTCTCTCTCCCACCTTCTCTCTTTCTGTAACTCTTCCTCACCTTCTCTCTTTCTGTAACTCTCTCCCACCTTCTGTCTTTCTGTAACTCCCCCCCACCTTCTGTCTTTCTGTAACTCCCTCTCCCCACCTTCTGTCTTTCTGTAACTCTCTCCCCACCTTCTCTCTTTCTGTAACTCTCTCCCACCTTCACTCTTTCTGTAGCTCTCACTCCCACCTTCTCTCATTCTGTAACTCTCTCCCCACCTTCTCTTTTCCGTAACTCTCTCCCCACCTTGTCTCTTTCTGTAACTCTCTCCCCACCTCTCTTTCTGTAACTCTCTCCCACCTTCTCTCTTTCTGTAACTCTCTCGCCCCACCTTCTCTCTTTCTGTAACTCTCTCTCACCACCTTCTCTCTTTCTGTAACTCTATAGCCCACCTTCACTCTTTCTGCAACTCTCCCCACCTTCTCTTTCCGTAACTCTCTCCCCACCTTCTTTTTCTGTAACTCTTCCCCACCTTCTCTCTTTCTGTAACTCTCTCCCCACCTTCTCTCATTCTGTAACTCTCTCTCCCCACCTTCTCTCGTTCTGTAACTCTCCCCCACCTTCTCTCTTTCTGTAACACTCTCCCACCTTCTGTCTTTCTGTAACTCTCTCTCCCCACCTTCTCTCTTTCTGTAACTCTCTCCCCAACTTCTCTTTCTGTACCTTCTCTCCCCACCTTCTCTCTCTGTGACTTCTCTCCAGCTTCTCTCCTTCTGTAACTCTCTCCCCCACCTTCTCTCTTTCTGTAACTCTTTCTCACCTTCTCTCTCTGTAACTCCTCCCACCTTCTGTCTTTCTGTAACTCCCTCTCCCCACCTTCTGTCTTTCTGTAACTCCCTCTCCCCACCTTCTGTCTTTCTGTAACTCTCTCTCCCCACCTTCTCTCTTTCTGTAACTCTCTCCACCTTCACTCTTTCTGTAGCTCTCACTCCCACCTTCTCTCATTCTGTAACTCTCTCCCCACCTTCTCTCCTCCGTAACTCTCTCCCCACCTTGTCTCTTTCTGTAACTCTCTCCCCACCTCTTTTCTGTAACTCTCTCTCCGACCTTCTCTCTTTCTGTAACTCTCTCGCCCCACCTTCTCTCTTTCTGTAACTCTCTCTCACCACCTTCTCTTTTCTGTAACTCTATAGCCCACCTTCACTCTTTCTGCAACTCTCTCTCCCCACCTTCTCTCTTCCGTAACTCTCTCCCCACCTTCTCTTTTCTGTAACTCTCTCTCCCCACCTTCTCTCTTTCTGTAACTCTCTCCCCACCTTCTCTCATTCTGTAACTCTCTCCCCACCTTCTCTGTAACTCTCTCCCCACCTTGTCTCTTTCTGTAACTCTCTCTCCCCACCTCTCTTTCTGTAACTCTCTCTCCGACCTTCTTTTCTGTAACTCTCTCCCCCACCTTCTCTTTTCTGTAACTCTCTCTCCAACTTCTGTCTTACTGTAACACTCTCTCCCCACCTTGTCTCTTTCTGTAACTCTCTCCCCACCTTTTCTATTTCTGCAACTCTCTCCCATCTTCTCTTTTCTGTAACTCTCTCCCCACCTTCTCTCTTTCTGTAACTCTCTCCCCACCTTCTGTCATTCTGTAACTCTCTCCCCACCTTCTCTTTCTGTAACTCTCTCCCCCACCTTCTCTCTCTGTGACTCTCTCCTCCACCTTCTCTCCTTCTGTAACTCTCTCTCCCCCACCTTCTCTCTTTCTGTAACTCTTTCCTCACCTTCTTCTTTCTGTAACTCTCTCCCACCTTCTGTCTTTCTGTAACTCCCTCCCCCACCTTCTGTCTTTCTGTAACTCTCTCTCCCCACCTTCTGTCTTTCTGTAACTCTCTCTCCCACCTTCCTTCTTTCTGTAACTCTCTCCCACCTTCACTCTTTCTGTAGCTCTCACTCCCACCTTCTCTTTCTGTAACTCTCTCCCCACCTTCTCTCATTCTGTAACTCTCTCCCCCACCTTCTCTTCCGTAACTCTCTCCCCACCTTGTCTCTTTCTGTAACTCTCTCTCCCACCTCTCTTTCTGTAACTCTCTCTCCGACCTTCTCTTTTCTGTAACTCTCTCGCCCCACCTTCTCTTTCTGTAACTCTCTCTCACCACCTTCTCTTCTGTAACTCTATAGCCCACCTTCACTCTTTCTGCAACTCTCTCTCCCCACCTTCTTCTTTCCGTAACTCTCTCCCCACCTTGTCTCTTTCTGTAACTCTCTCTCCCCACCTCTCTTCTGTAACTCTCTCTCCAACCTTCTTTCTGTAACTCTCTCCCACCTTCTCTCTCTGTAACTCTCTCTCCAACTTCTGTCTTACTGTAACACTCTCCCCACCTTGTCTCTTTCTGTAACTCTCTCCCCACCTTTTCTATTTCTGCAACTCTCTCCCATCTTCTCTTCTGTAACTCTCTCCCCACCTTCTCTCTTTCTGTAACTCTCTCCCCACCTTCTGTCATTCTGTAACTCTCTCCCCACCTTCTCTTTCTGTAACTCTCTCTCCCACCTTCTCTCTCTGTGACTCTCTCTCCACCTTCTCTCCTTCTGTAACTCTCTCTCCCCACCTTCTCTTCTGTAACTCTTTCCTCACCTTCTCCTTCTGTAACTCTCTCCCCACCTTCTGTCTTTCTGTAACTCCCTCTCCCCACCTTCTGTCTTTCTGTAACTCTCTCCCCCACCTTCTGTCTTTCTGTAACTCTCTCTCCCCACCTTCTCTCTTTCTGTAACTCTCTCCCCACCTCCACTCTTTCTGTAGCTCTCACTCCCACCTTCTCTCTTTCTGTAACTCTCTCTCCCCACCTCTCTTCTGTAACTCTCTCTCCGACCTTCTCTCTTTCTGTAACTCTCTCGCCCCACCTTCTCTCTCTTTCTGTAACTCTCTCTCACCACCTTCTCTTTCTGTAACTCTATAGCCCACCTTCACTCTTTCTGCAACTCTCTCTCCCCACCTTCTCTTTTCCGTAACTCTCTCCCACCTTCTCTTTTCTGTAACTCTCCCCACCTTCACTCTTTCTGTAGCTCTCACTCCCACCTTCTCTCTTTCTGTAACTCTCTCTCCCCACCTTCTCTCATTCTGTAACTCTCTCCCCACCTTCTCTTTTCCGTAACTCTCTCCCCACCTTGTCTCTTTCTGTAACTCTCTCTCCCGACCTCTCTTTCTGTAACTCTCTCTCCGACCTTTCTCTCTTTCTGTAACTCTCTGCCCCACCTTCTCTCTTTCTGTAACTCTCTCTCACCACCTTCTCTTTCTGTAACTCTATAGCCCACCTTCACTCTTTCTGCAACTCTCTCCCCACCTTCTCTCTTTCCGTAACTCTCTCCCCACCTTGTCTCTTTCTGTAACTCTCTCTCCCAACCTCTTTTCTGTAACTCTCTCTCAACCTTCTCTCTTTCTGTAACTCTCTCTCCCCACCTTCTCTCTTTCTCTGTAACTCTCTCCAACTTCTGTCTTACTGTAACACTCTCTCCCCCACCTTGTCTCTTTCTGTAACTCTCTCCCCACCTTTTCTATTTCCTGCAACTCTCTCCCATCTTCTCTCTTTCTGTAACTCTCTCCCCACCTTCTCTCTTCTGTAACTCTCTCCCCACCTTCTGTCATTCTGTAACTCTCTCCCCCCACCTTCTCTCTTTCTGTAACTCTTTCCTCACCTTCTCTCTTTCTGTAACTCTCTCCCCACCTTCTGTCTTTCTGTAACTCCCCTCCCCACCTTCTGTCTTTCTGTAACTCTCTCTCCCACCTTCTGTCTTTCTGTAACTCTCTCTCCCCACCTTCTCTCTTTCTGTAACTCTCTCCCCACCTTCACTCTTTCTGTAGCTCTCACTCCCACCTTCTCTCTTTCTGTAACTCTCTCCCACCTTCTCTCATTCTGTAACTCTCTCCCCACCTTCTCTTCCGTAACTCTCTCCCCACCTTGTCTCTTTCTGTAACTCTCTCTCCCACCTCTCTTTCTGTAACTCTCTCTCCGACCTTCTCTCTTTCTGTAACTCTCTCGCCCCACCTTCTCTTTCTGTAACTCTCTCTCACCACCTTCTCTCTTTCTGTAACTCTATAGCCCACCTTCACTCTTTCTGCAACTCTCTCTCCCCACCTTCTCTCTTTCCGTAACTCTCTCCCCACCTTGTCTCTTTCTGTAACTCTCTCCCCCCACCTCTCTTTCTGTAACTCTCTCTCCAACCTTCTCTTTTCTGTAACTCTCTCTCCCCACCTTCTCTCTTTCTGTAACTCTCTCTCCAACTTCTGTCTTACTGTAACACTCTCTCCCACCTTGTCTCTTTCTGTAACTCTCTCCCCACCTTTTCTATTTCTGCAACTCTCTCCCATCTTCTCTCTTTCTGTAACTCTCCCCCACCTTCTCTCTTTCTGTAACTCTCTCCCCACCTTCTGTCATTCTGTAACTCTCTCCCCACCTTCTCTCTTTCTGTAACTCTCTCTCCCCACCTTCTCTCTCTGTGACTCTCTCTCTCCACCTTCTCTCCTTCTGTAACTCTCTCTCCCCACCTTCTCTCTTTCTGTAACTCTTTCCTCACCTTCTCTCTTTCTGTAACTCTCTCCCCACCTTCTGTCTTTCTGTAACTCCTCTCCCCACCTTCTGTCTTTCTGTAACTCTCTCTCCCCACCTTCTGTCTTTCTGTAACTCTCTCTCCCCACCTTCTCTCTTTCTGTAACTCTCTCCCACCTCCACTCTTTCTGTAGCTCTCACTCCCACCTTCTCTCTTTCTGTAACTCTCTCTCCCCACCTCTCTTTCTGTAACTCTCTCTCCGACCTTCTCTCTTTCTGTAACTCTCTCGCCTTCTCTCTTTCTGTAACTCTCTCTCACCACCTTCTCTCTTTCTGTAACTCTATAGCCCACCTTCACTCTTTCTGCAACTCTCTCTCCCCACCTTCTCTCTTTCCGTAACTCTCTCCCCACCTTCTCTCTTTCTGTAACTCTCTCACCTTCACTCTTTCTGTAGCTCTCCTCCCACCTTCTCTCTTTCTGTAACTCTCTCCCCACCTTCTCTCATTCTGTGCTCTCTCCCCACCTTCTCTCTTTCCGTAACTCTCTCCCCACCTTGTCTCTTTCTGTAACTCTCTCTCCCCACCTCTCTTTCTGTAACTCCTCTCTCCCGACCTTCTCTCTTTCTGTAACTCTCTCGCCCCACCTTCTCTCTTTCTGTAACTCTCTCACCACCTTCTCTCTTTCTCTGTAACTCTATAGCCCACCTTCACTCTTTCTGCAACTCTCTCTCCCCACCTTCTCTCTTTCCGTAACTCTCTCCCCACCTTGTCTCTTTCTGTAACTCTCTTCCCAACCTCTCTTTCTGTAACTCTCTCTCCAACCTTCTCTCTTTCTGTAACTCTCTCTCCCCACCTTCTCTCTTTCTGTAACTCTCTCTCCAACTTCTGTCTTACTGTAACACTCTCTCCCCACCTTGTCTCTTTCTGTAACTCTCTCCCCACCTTTTCTATTTCTGCAACTCTCTCCATCTTCTCTCTTTCTGTAACTCTCTCCCCACCTTCTCTCTTTCTGTAACTCTCTCCCCACCTTCTGTCATTCTGTAACTCTCTCTCCCACCTTCTCTCTTTCTCTCCCTTCTCTCTTTCTGCTCTCTCCCCCTGTGTGCTCCTGTAGCTCCCCTCTATTTACCTTCTGTCTTTCTGTAACTCTCCTCCCCACCTTCTGTCTTTCATAACTCTCTCTCCCCCCACCTTCTCTCTTTCTGTAACTCTCTCTCCCCAGCCTTCCACTCTTTCTGTAGCTCTCACTCCCACCTTCTCTCTTTTCTGTAACTCTCTCCCCACCTTCTCTCTGTCAACTCTCTCTCCCCACCTCTCTTTCTGTAACTCTCTCTCCGACCTTCTCTCTTTCTGTAACTCTCTCGCCCCACCTTCTCTCTTTCTGTAACTCTCTCTCACCACCTTCTCTCTTTCTGTAACTCTATAGCCCACCTTCACTCTTTCTGCAACTCTCTCTCCCCACCTTCTCTCTTTCCGTAACTCTCTCCCCACCTTCTCTCTTTCTGTAACTCTCTCTCCCCACCTTCTCTCTTTCTGTAACTCTCTCCCCACCTTCTCTCATTCTGTAACTCTCTCCCCACCTTCTCTCTTTCCGTAACTCTCTCCCCACCTTGTCTCTTTCTGTAACTCTCTCTCCCCACCTCTCTTTCTGTAACTCTCTCTCCGACCTTCTCTCTCTCTGTAACTCTCTCTCCCCACCTTCTCTCTTTCTGTAACTCTCTCTCCAACTTCTGTCTTACTGTAACTCTCTCTCCCCACCTTGTCTCTTTCTGTAACTCTCTCCCCACCTTTTCTATTTCTGCAACTCTCTCCCATCTTCTCTCTTTCTGTAACTCTCTCCCCACCTTCTCTCTTTCTGTAACTCTCTCTCCCCATCTTCTCTCTTTCTGTAACTCTCTCCCCACCTCCTCTCATTCTGTAACTCTCTCCCCACCTTCTCTCTTTCTGTAACTCTCTCTCCCCACCTTCTCTCTTTCTGTAACTCTCTCTCCCCACCTTCTCTCTTTCTGCAACTCTCTCCCATCTTCTCTCTTTCTGTAACTCTCTCCCCACCTTCTCTCTTTCTGTAACTCTCTCTCCCCATCTTCTCTCTTTCTGTAACTCTCTCCCCACCTCCTCTCATTCTGTAACTCTCTCCCCACCTTCTCTCTTTCTGTAACTCTCTCTCCCCACCTTCTCTCTTTCTGTAACTCTCTCTCCCCACCTTCTCTCTTTCTGTAACTCTCTCCCCACCTTCTCTCATTCTGTAACTCTCTCTCCCCACCTTCTCTCTTTCCGTAACTCTCTCCCCACCTTGTCTCTTTCTGTAACTCTCTCTCCCCACCTCTCTTTCTGTAACTCTCTCTCCGACCTTCTCTCTTTCTGTAACTCTCTCTCCCCACCTTCTCTCTTTCTGTAACTCTCTCTCCAACTTCTGTCTTACTGTAACACTCTCTCCCCACCTTGTCTCTTTCTGTAACTCTCTCCCCACCTTTTCTATTTCTGCAACTCTCTCCCATCTTCTCTCTTTCTGTAACTCTCTCCCCACCTTCTCTCTTTCTGTAACTCTCTCCCCACCTTCTGTCATTCTGTAACTCTCTCCCCACCTTCTCTCTTTCTGTAACTCTCTCTCCCCACCTTCTCTCTCTGTGACTCTCTCTCTCCACCTTCTCTCCTTCTGTAACTCTCTCTCCCCATCTTCTCTCTTTCTGTAACTCTTTCCTCACCTTCTCTCTTTCTGTAACTCTCTCCCCACCTTCTGTCTTTCTGTAACTCCCTCTCCCCACCTTCTGTCTTTCTGTAACTCTCTCTCCCCACCTTCTGTCTTTCTGTAACTCTCTCTCCCCACCTTCTCTCTTTCTGTAACTCTCTCCCACCTTCACTCTTTCTGTAGCTCTCACTCCCACCTTCTCTCTTTCTGTAACTCTCTCCCCACCTTCTCTCATTCTGTAACTCTCTCCCCACCTTCTCTCTTTCCGTAACTCTCTCCCCACCTTGTCTCTTTCTGTAACTCTCTCTCCCCACCTCTCTTTCTGTAACTCTCTCTCCGACCTTCTCTCTTTCTGTAACTCTCTCGCCCCACCTTCTCTCTTTCAGTAACTCTCTCTCACCACCTTCTCTCTTTCTGTAACTCTATAGCCCACCTTCACTCTTTCTGCAACTCTCTCTCCCCACCTTCTCTCTTTCCGTAACTCTCTCCCCACCTTCTCTCTTTCTGTAACTCTCTCTCCCCACCTTCTCTCTTTCTGTAACTCTCTCCCCAACTTCTCTCATTCTGTAACTCTCTCCCCACCTTCTCTCGTTCCGTAACTCTCTCCCCACCTTGTCTCTTTCTGTAACTCTCTCTCCCCACCTCTCTTTCTGTAACTCTCTCTCCGACCTTCTCTCTCTCTGTAACTCTCTCTCCCCACCTTCTCTCTTTCTGTAACTCTCTCTCCAACTTCTGTCTTACTGTAACTCTCTCTCCCCACCTTGTCTCTTTCTGTAACTCTCTCCCCACCTTTTCTATTTCTGCAACTCTCTCCCATCTTCTCTCTTTCTGTAACTCTCTCCCCACCTTCTCTCTTTCTGTAACTCTCTCTCCCCATCTTCTCTCTTTCTGTAACTCTCTCCCCACCTCCTCTCATTCTGTAACTCTCTCCCCACCTTCTCTCTTTCTGTAACTCTCTCTCCCCACCTTCTCTCTTTCTGTAACTCTCTCTCCCCACCTTCTCTCTTTCTGTAACTCTCTCCCCACCTTCTCTCATTCTGTAACTCTCTCTCCACACCTTCTCTCTTTCTGTAACTCTCTCTCCCCACCTTCTCTCTTTCTGTAACTATCTCGCCCCACCTTCTCTCTTTCTGTAACTCTCTCTCACCACCTTCTCTCTTTCTGTAACTCTATAGCCCACCTTCTCTCATTCTGTAACTCTCTCCCCACCTTCTCTCGTTCCGTAACTCTCTCCCCACCTTGTCTCTTTCTGTAACTCTCTCTCCCCACCTCTCTTTCTGTAACTCTCTCTCCCGACCTTCTCTCTTTCTGTAACTCTCTCTCCCCACCTTCTCTCTTTCTGTAACTCTCTCTCCAACCTTCTGTCTTATCTGTAACTCTCTCTCCCCACCTTGTCTCTTTCTGTAACTCTCTCTCCCCACCTCTCTTTCTGTAACTCTCTCTCCGCACCTTCTCTCTTTCTGTAACTCTCTCTCCCACCTTCTCTCTTTCTGTAACTCTCTCTCCACCTTCTCTCTTACTGTAACTCTCTCCCCACCTTGTCTCTTTCTGTAACTCTCTCTCCCCACCTTCTCTCTTTCTGTAACTCTCTCTCCACCTTCACTCTTTCTGTAGCTC